>NC_053115.1:32097845-32310345 GCF_010015445.1 Perca fluviatilis
GTCTATTTTAGCGGCCGTGGCAGTTGAGTTAAGCCGAGAAAAAGGGAGCGTCGTGCGGCGACAACAGTTAAGTTTAGGCAGCAAAACGACTAGTTAAGATTAGGGAAAAGATCGTGGGTTGGATTAAAACGCTCAGGCGGAACGAACAGGCCTTTCCTGGGGCGAAAGTCTTTTGTGTTGCCCGGGAAGCCCTGTGTTTTATGACCCCACCCATACACCATAACCTCCTCCCCACAGCGGGTACTGTGCTGCATACAGTGCTTGAATACACAGACGAATTACAGTGCTTTAGTTTTCGTAGCTATATGCAGGAAGTGTTCATGAGAACAGCCGGAGTACGGTAACACTGCACGTTTAGCTTTTTCTGTTTAATCCAAGTTGCAGTTACTGTCGTCACAAAGCTGCCGTGTGAATAAGCCAAATCGGATGCCTTGCTTAGGGGCATCTGAGCACTAGATATTGAAGGACAGGAGAGAGTGTGTCATCGGTCTGCCGCAGTGCTCTGCTGTATTTTTATGGCGATTCAGACGCGATCTGATATTCACAGCCTGTCCCACGTCCCATTGCTCTGATTGATCCGATGTGTGTCTCAATCTCCAGACACACAAATACATATTCAACCAAGGGAGGAGTATTCACACACTCTCGTTCTAGCACGGTGTGAAGAACAGACACACCTAGGCACACACACACACACATTTGTAAAGGGTTTTGATTTTTGAAAGGCCTGGAGACTCGTCTCTCTTTCGAGCAAACATATCGACCAGCCTGGTTCATAATGTTTGATTCATAAGACTCTGGTTTCATAAGCCTCCTTAAAAGATATTGTTTTTCTTCTGATGGCCGTGTCTTTTTTTTAGCCCTTATTCAACAAGGACACGGCTCAAGATCAGATGCACGCTACTCCGTCAGAATCAGCGAAGAATTAATTGTTTTTTTTTATCTTATTATTATCTGATTGGTGTGATGTGATTCTACATCTATATTACTACAATTGTTACAAAGATAGAAATGACTTCATCATGCATGTCAGTAACAATTATTATAAGCAGATACAAGTGTTAGTGATGTTAATGTTTACCCATTTTGCCGTTAACCGACAACTCAAATTTTGTCCGACCAGTTAAACAGTTAAAAACAATGTCATTATAAGAAAAATAGACTATACAATCAATTTCTTAACTCACTAGTTCTAACTTTGCAGTAGCAAGTTGCGTTTTAAGCCGCTTTTTTTTTTCTGCTAAGTTGGTGGCTCTCTCCTTGGTCTCGCATTGCCAGACCTTCATCCACAGCGCAGCGGAGGAGGGTCTGGCTAGGATGGGAGAGAAACGTGCTCTGGTTTATTGGCATTGCTTTAAACCAATCACAATCGTCTTGGGCGGTGCCAAGCGCCGGACGGGGCCACAGTGCCGCTGTAAAATAGCCTCGGGAAGGAACTTGTTTTGGTGGAACTTGTAAGTTGCGACAGAAAACTCAGATTGGACAGATAGTCTAGCTAGCTGTCTGGATTTACCCTGCAGAGACCTGAGGAGCAGTTAACCATAGTTAAAGTGTTACCTGTGAATATATGCAATACATTAACACAGTAAGTGGATAATATTTGAAATGTCTAATCCAATTTGAAATGAGATGTGAGAAAGGAAGCAGATGGAGGAGATTGTCTGGGTAAATCCAACAAAAGAAGTATTTTTCTGTTTTAAATAGAAGATCTGGCAACGTGCAAACAAGAAGCAGCTGCGCCTGCATAATGTCTTTTCTAATATTACTTCATATGTACTTCAAGAAGTGATGTGTGTGGTGAGCGTGTGTTTGCACATTGGAACAAAGACACAAAGACCCACATGTGCACAGACACAAATATAAGATTAACTTGAAAGAATGAATCGGTGCAGTTGATATAGTGCTAATGGGAAATGCAGCAGATCTACTTAATCGCTGTCTCAGGCACTAGCACACACACCGTCTCTCTCACTCTTTAATGTTGCTGGACAGACACACACACACACACACACACACGCACACCCTGATTTACACCTGAGTTTTGTGTAAGACATCAATAAGGATTAGTGCTTTACATTTGCTCAAAGCAATATATCACTTAATTATAACATTAATTTTAAACCAGGGAACACAGAAGTGTTTTCATGTATGTATGTTTAGGCAGGCTGCGCAATTGATTTCAAAGGATTTTTTAGGGTTAGGGTTATGTTTATTAAGTGAAAAAAAATAAAGAATCCTTGCATTATTTAAAATTAAATTGAAATTATTTTGTTGGAGTTGTGTCTGCTTGTTTGTTTTTAAACCAATATGAACTAAATGGAAGGCACATGGCTTTCATCTATATATATAATATACATCATACAAATTGTGCGTACATTTTGGAATTAACTTAAACAATGGATCAAAGTTGAATCCAGCATAGTACCACCCCCCCCTCCCCCACCCGAAACAATAACTATTTCATGTGTTTCAATCCACAATCAATGAGAATGCTACAAAATGGCATACGTCCCTCAAACCGGCATGCTTTAGTTAGTAAAAGAAATGGGCACTCCAAGTAGCAAGATTTCAACGAAGCCATGAGAACAGCCACAATGAGACAAAGCTGGGAGAGTGACAAGGCATCAACGCAAACTCAAAGGAGGGAATTACAAGAAAGCATAAGGTAGTCTGTGGGTGGCTGTCAGTCCACATGTGAATGAGAGAATATGAAAAAAAAACATGTAAAATAACTTTGATGGGGAAAGTGGAGAAGACTAAAAAGGACAGAGGACTGAGGACAGGGCCATGACAGGCATTCAGAGACAGAACCCCTAAATAGGCAGACATGGAAAATCAAAGGGACAGTGGGTTTAACATGAACATAAGAAAAGAGAGAAGACAAAAAAAAAAAGTGACGTTCGTAGAATATAGAACACACAGAAAAAGAGACCAAGAGACTTTCTTAGAAAGTAATGCGTGTACAAGAGTAGGCAGTTTTATCGGAGTTGAGTTTTTATCCTCCGTTCGAGTCGGCTCTCATGTAAGTGTGATGACATGACAGTTGACTCGTGTGCTCCCTGGATTTTAGTTCCCCTTGCTCTAATGGTTGCAGAGGATTGGAAGCGCACATGAGGGGAAATGTGTTTTTGAAAGAAAACTGCTGCAGAGAAATATTGGACACAAAATGGGAGAAAAGTGATCTGAAAGTGATGATCTGTGATTACTCAGAAACAGCTATGGTTTTCGTTGATGGCCTTACCTGGAGCTGCTTAGGTACAAATACAAAAAATTCTTATCATCAACATTAAAAGTAAGGACATGGATATGTAAGAGGCATGCGCGCGGGGAACCTACTTTCGCTGGGGGTGCTGCAGCCGAACTGTGTGCCCAATGCACACGCTTAATTACACATATCCTCCTTTTCATCCATTGCAATAACATCACTCCCTTTAAAGCCATTTCAGATATAAAGACATGATATCCGCCTCCTACATTTTTTTTGATTAGGACAATGCACATTAATGAACATTTCTGTAAATGCGCCAGTGTTAGCCAGTCGGCTAATTTTCAACTGTAGTCCTAGTTGTCTAATATGCATGTCTTTATGGTGGGAAGAAACCGGAGCACCCGGAGGAAACTGATCCGATATAGTAGGCTACCCAGAACCGATGTTACACCGTAATGCATTAATGTTTAGCCTCATTATGCCGCTTCTGTATGTACGCTCTTCTTCGCCCTTGTTGTCACCCACTCACGGGCAGACAATTTGTGACAATTTTTGCACAGTCTCTGATGGGTCTCACATTTCGGTGTAACACCTGTAAGCTAGACCCGTATAATATTAGACAGCTGAGATCCGGACACCAACAGAAACAAGAAATTCCAGACCCCAATTGCTCTGGGTCACAGCCCCAAATAGGACATACAGTACAGGCCAAAAGTTTGGACACACCTTCTCATTCAATGAGTTTTCTTTATTTTCATGACTATTTACATTGTAGATTCTCACTGAAGGCATCAAAACTATGAATGAACACATATGGAATTATGTACTAACAAAAAAGTGTGAAATAACTGAAAACATGTCTTATATTTTAGATTCCTCAAAGTAGCCACCCTTTGCTTTTTTGATAGCGCTGCAAACCCTTGGTGTTCTCTCAATGAGCTTCATGAGGTAGTCACCTGAAATGGTTTTCACTTCACAGGTGTGCTTTGTCAGGGTTAATTAGTGGAATTTGTTCCCTTATTAATAAAAAAAGCAAAGGGTGGCTACTTTGAGGAATCTAAAATATAAGACATGTTTTCAGTTATTTCACACTTTTTTGTTAAGTACATAATTCCATATGTGTTCATTCATAGTTTTGATGCCTTCAGTGAGAATCTACAATGTAAATAGTCATGAAAATAAAAGGAAACACATTGAATGAGAAGGTGTGTCCAAACTTTTGGCCTGTACTGTATGTCAACCTCGACTGGTATTTGCTATGCTACGTTATCGGAAAAAAACAGTGTCTTACCTAGTAACGTAACGTAACGTCAGTAGCCATCTTTGTCTCCGGTGCCGGCCATGTTTTGATCGATAGGCTACATAATAATGTCCATCCAACAATCCTTGCGAATAAAGTTTGTATAGGCTATTTGATAATACAAATAAATCCCCCCCATGTGTTGATGTATGCACCATTCACCAAGGCAAATTCCAAACAACGTCACCTTCCTAAAATAATTGCCAAAGTCATTTTTTTAACAAAAATGATGTATTTGCCTAAATCATCTCCTCATGGTGCTGGCCACCTCTGGTAAAATTGCCTACATCCTAAGTTGAACAGGTCATGTGATTCTACACTTTTAGTATAATTGCCTTTGTCAAGAATGTGTTTTTTTGTGTTTTCTGAAAAACCTGAAAAAATGACTTAGGCAATTATTTTAGGAAGGTGACGATAAGTAACTTATTGTGGCAATAAACCCTTTTCTGATTCTGAGGTAACCACATTTTCAGGCCAATACAACGATTACGTAATCCAGTAGAGCCAATGAGCGGTTTCATTTATACAGTACTTGGAGGTTTCTATCCATGCTGCCAGGAAACAAAAGGCAATTCTTCTCTTAGCTACTGAACTGGGAGCTTTTACCAGCAGCAGGCAGTGATTATGGTTCAGGTCACGTGAGAACGTGATCCGACCTCGAAAATCACCAACTATACATACTCCGCAAGTCTGAGCTAATGTCTCCTGTAGCCAGGTGTGCTTAGCAATCTGGGATGCAGCAGAGCAGCAAACGGTAGCAGCTTGCAGTGTTTCTCCTTAACAGAAATAAGACGACAGTCAAGCTCGCCGTCCGTCACTCGCATCTCCGTGGTCGAACCAGCCGCCGCTAAAGTTGGAGACAGCCGCCGGCAGGGCGGAGCGGAGTCCCGGCGAGCAGAGCAGAGGTCGTGTTGCGCTCGCGGAACAATGTCTGCAACGTGTTATTTGCTTTTCAACGCAGCGTGCTAAAAAGAAAAAACTGACCGATCCGGAGCGAGCTCTGAACGGTTTGATTTTGATAGTGTTTGATGCAGAAAGGATGCACTCTCTTAACTACGTCTAAACCGCTTGGCTCGGCAGAATGGGGAAGCAGTGGTGTCAGCCAAACCAGTATATACCCAGCAGGTGAATTAAAAATCTATCTTTATGGAGAAACACATTGCCAACACTCACATTACCACCCTTCACATAAAGATCTACGTCGTAAGAAATGGGCGAGATGGGGAAAGGGAAGAAGGGGCTGGGGATGTAGTCTATAACCCTCAGGTGAATTAAGTCTTTATAGAGTGCTGCATATTAGCCAACATTCACATTAGCAGCTGCCTTATATAAAGAAGAGTGCAGCAAAGGAACTGTTGGGGGGAGGAAAAGGCACAGATAAGATACTAAAAGAAGATTTATGTACAGCGGGTACATTAAAAGTCCATCTTTATAGGGTAACATATTAGCCAACACTTGTATTATCATCCTTCGCATAAAAAATAAATAATTTACAAGCAAGAGAGGAGAAGTGGAAGGAGAAGGAGCGAGGAGATGAGATTATAGGAGGACGCAGAGGCACTTTGAGGAGGTAGTATTACAATTAAAAGCTGATATTTAATAGGGACAAGGATCAGAGCCAATATTCACATTAAGCGTTGAGGGAATATTGAGTTTGAGGTACTATTTTCAATGAAGGATAGAAGGGAGGGGAAATCAGAGGCACAAAGATCGAGGAAGAGCAGGGAGGATGGCAAAGCATCACAGGACTGCGTTTTTGTGTCTTCAATGTGCAGCAACGCAATGTTGCTAACATGGCATCAGAGAGAAAGATTACAGGGCTGGGTTGAAAAGAACGAGGCACATTTGAAATCAGAGACAGACAGGGTGCACACAACCATGGAGGTCACACACAGACACACACAACATTGGAAAAAAGGATCGTGCGCCGGATGTCCTGCCTTCCAAAATCTGTTATTCTCGGGAAACATCAACAAGTGAGCTACACGCTGTAAAATGGCAAGTTTTGAAGAAAATTTGGATGGTGCGACAAGGCAGGCCTGCTTGGCTCTTTCAGGGACTGATTGTAAAGATTTACAAAGACTATGTTTACGACATTTCCTCTCTGACTGGGACGTTTTGGGACTCATTGGTGGGATTGCTGTGGACGAAGTACACACGGAGATACACTGGGAAGAGAAAATGAGGTGTAACCATGTATCCAGCTAATTTATATAGTTCACGTTACTGTGTTGTGTGAACTGTTAACTTCATTTAATATTGTATGTGGCGTTTTCTCTTGCGGGGTGAAAATGTTCAACCAAAACAAGTTCCTTCCCGAGACTATTTAGCAGAGGCACTGTCGCTGCGTCCGGAGCTTAGCGCCGCCCGAGACGATTGTGATTGGTTTTTTATCCTATCCTGGAATGTATCTGTGCTGCAAGCCGGAATGCGAGACTAGGGAAAAAACATAGGTGGACCGCAGAGAGAGAGAAATTATCCAAATGAAAGCCGGGTGAAGAATAGTTGGAAAGCCTTGAAAAGTTAAGGAAGGAGTGAGTCGAGGGAAGGCGGAGGGATGGGAGCAAGAGGAATGGAGAGGAGAGGAGGTGGGGAAAGTGTGTGGGGGAGGAGAGAAGATGAAATCAATCATTATCAAGGCTGCGTCCTCGCTGCGCCTCGAGCAAAATGGAGGGTTCATTTCAGCTTGCCTCCTCAATCTGCTCTTCACGCCGCACTCGCAAAAAATGTGCCACGCTAGAGGAGGCACACGGCTAAAATGGTTGTTGGATTCCCCGGAGCCAGCGCTGCGCCCGGTTACGGGCGAAATGGCCTGAATCCTATTTTGAGCGGCTGCCGCCTGGCCGCCGCCTGCAGCATCCTCTACGACGGCGGGACAACAATGGAGCACGGGAGCGGGTGGAGGAAGTGAGAGGAAAGAACACATTTTGTGCCATTTCCGCAAAAATGGAGAAGTCGTCAAGTGTGAGATCCAACAACACTTCCTCTGTCAAAATCTAAATCTGTTAATACATCTCTGAAATATTCAAAGTGTTCTCTTCTGGCCGTCTTTTATTATTTACAGACATTATTCATGAATTGCTTAACTTAGGCATAGCAGCCTGTAGAGTAGGACCTGAAAAGCATTTTGCTTCCTCCCGCTCCGTTTCGGACAGCAGCATTTCATTTAAGAGTATTTATTCATTTAGCTTATTCTTGTCTTTTCCTTAATTTTTATAGTGAAATCCTTTGTAGTTTATGTTTTTTGTATGTTTTTTTTTTTTTTTTATATGTTGCTTGAAATAAACTCTTCCTAATCATAGTGCCGCCGCCTAAAAGGCATCAGTCGAGAAGACCTCGAGTGTACTCGCAATTTTGTCGGTCAAATCGCTGCACTTTTTTTTGCAGCCTCAAAAATTTTGAGTCTTGCCTCAAAATGACCTAACCACAAAACTAAGGCTACGTCTGCACTACTGCATTTTCATTTCTAAGCGGCGTTTTGAGACAAAAAGGATCTCCGTCCACACAGTAACCAGAGCTGATCCAGGTCCATGTTAACACGTCCGACAACACGTGTCACATGACCGATCCCTTACACTGGGGCTGCGCGTGCCGGTGTAAACAGGAGGCAGATTGTCTGACGTTACTCTGCGGTTGAAAATCACGGATGTTTAAGTTTAAAAATACAGAAAATATTTTGGAGGAAGAACAACAGTGGTGAAAAGTAAGAGCGGGGATTTATTAGCTTTATTAGACTACAAAGCAACCCAGGAGTTTTTAAACCAAAACGGGGGCTGCAGGGTCTCCAAATGTCTCCGTTTTAAGGGCTCGGAAACGCCGCAGTAGTGTGGACGTGATCGGATAGAGTAGGTAGATGTAGCCTTATAACTGTGGGGCGACTGGCCTGCTCACCCGGTAGAGCGTGCGCCCATATAAAGCGGCTTGGTCCTTGACGCAGCGGTCGCGGGTTCGATTCCAACCTGCGGCCCTTTGCTGCGTGTCGTTCCCCCTCTCTCTCCCCTTTAATGTCTAAAGCTGTCCTATCCATACCTGTCAAGTTTTGGATTTGAAAATAAGGGAAATTTTCCGGCGCCCACCACCCCAACCAAGCTCCAGTATCCCTTACATTTTAAGACAGGTGTGCAAGAAAGCTAAAATCACCACTTGATGCAGAATGCTGAAAACATTTACAATTTATAACATTGCTTGTCTTTACATTTTATTTTCATTCCACACATTCTTTTCATTTCATATTGCTTTTCTTTTACAGTTTTTCTTTTCATTTCACATAACTTTTCTTTACTCTTTTAGTGAGTTATTGTATAAATTTGTTGCAGACTTTGCATTCTTTAAGATTGTTTTGGAAGGAGTGTATTTGTGGGCGGGGCCAGAGTGGTTTACAGAGTGGTTTACACAAGAGTAGAGCGCAGACAGTTCTGTTGTCTAACGTCATCCTATTCTCTGGAACAATCTTTCGTACCATGCTAAACACCCTTTCTCAACGTGCATTGCTATGGGGAATGCATAGTAAAGCCTTCAGAAGTTTTGGCAGCGCACCGTCTCTGTCGAAGCGTCATCATCCGTCTCTGTTTTTTTTTTTTTTTTTTCCTGCGTTGTCACTCATCATCTGACCTCACACACTAAACTCGCGACAACTGCCATCTACAGTATCTGTAGTAGGCTACTGCACGTGGCAGTTATCGCGAGGCTAATGACAGAGCTCAGATTGGGGAATGTTTTTTTTTTTTTACTCCGCTCGGACCCGGGGTATTATTTTTTAATAACGCAGGTTAAAATACGGGAGATTTATGGGAAAATACTAATACGGGAGGACGGCGGGAAAGAAGGGTAAAATACGGGACTTTCCCGGCCAAAACGGGATACTTGACAGGTATGGTCCTATCTAATAAAGGCCTAAACATGCAACAAAAAAATCTTCATGAAAAAAATAAATAACTGTTGTGGAAATAGAGAAGGGTGATGGAAGTGGAAGGGCGGGGCGGCGCGAGGCTGGGCGGCACGAGGTGGGGGCGGTGCGAGGCAGGGCGGCGCCATCGTGTGTGTTTGCTGCCGCGACGCTCTCAGGTCCAGGTCTTCTTACAACGTCGTTACCCAAAGCAGACAAAAATAATTGTCAAAATGTTTTCCCTTGAAACATGAAAATGTGTCCCTTCATTCTGAGAAGAAAACCAATGGCATGTCACGTCAACAATACTTCCAATAATCTGGACAGTGGACTCCAATAATTACACCGAGGTATCGCAAGCAGATATCAGATATCAGTTATGTTTGAAAATGCTACAAGTAGCAGCTTTAAAGTGATTATTAGGCCTGTTGTTGAGGCCTGAGCAGGACTGTAGAAGGTAACATGAAGAGAAAGGTGAACAAAGGAGGTGTGAAGACAAACACACACACACACACACACAAAAAACCACACCCCCACCCACCACACACACACACACACACCAACAACACTGCCAGTAGCCAGCAGGCTTTTGAACATCTGTCATACCTGCCTGCTCCAATCCCATCACACACACACACACACACACACACACACACAGCACTTGGCGAGTGGTTGTGACAGCTCGACACAGCACCACTAGCCCTGAAACACATGTTCCTTTCTACTACACTTCACACACACACACACACACACACACACACACACACACACACACACACACACACACACACAGAGTGACCACCCCCTCCGTCCCACTTCGCTTCGCATCAACCATCTCTCTGTCCATCTCTCAACCTTCTGTCTCTCGCTCATTGTCCCTCTTCGATCCCGATCGTCTCCAGCACTCTCTCTCTTTTCTTCCTCCTCCTCTTCAAATCTTTATCCTCCCATTTTCTTTTTCTCACTCCAGCTCTTCCTTCTCTCACCCTCGTCTTCTCCTCCCTGCATGTATTTTTCACTTCTTTTCACATCCTTGTTCTGTATTCCTTCCTTAATCATTTTATCTATCTATCTATCTATTATCTATCTATCTATCTATCTATCTATCTATCTATCTATCTATCTATTTTTTCTTTAGTCTGTAGGATAGGATTTGTAGGCCAGGATGTCTCTGCAGCACCACAATACATTCAGAATGGATTGACACATATTTTGCCCTTAACAAATATATTTGGATAATGCACAAGTCCATATTTTCATCAAATTGCGATTAATTGGGCAGCCTGTGCGTATCTATCTATCTATCTATCTATCTATCTATCTATCTATCTATCTATCTATCTATCTATCTATCTATCTATCTATCTATCTATCTATCTCTTTAAGCTTGCTGAGAACTGGTGGCTACTTCTACATGTACTGCACGCACACCACAAAGTGCTCTGTGATTTGAGACTCACTCAGTCTGAAGAGCTGTCCGAGCAAAATGAAAGTTTGAAGAGAGAGGGAGACCGAGAGAGAAACGTGTGCGTGTGTCTTCGCACTGTAAGAAAAGATGGTGTTGCTCTTCATTTCCATTATTGATCAGAGCTGTCCTGTGGGTCTCGTTTAGGTTGAGAGTCAAATGGGACGGCGCGTTAGGACAGAGATAGAGGCGATGATATTCTATTATTTTCTCATAGTCAACAAAGTCAATTAAAAGACCAAAACCAACAACGAATGTATCTGCTAACGAGTCTTTTTTTCGGGGAATCAAAGCCTGATTTCTTTAATTCCTCTGTGCCATGGAGCTCCACTGTTGTCAACAGACTAATAAAAACACATCAATGAGCCGCACAGGGCGGACATGTTCCTTCATTACCATAAACACACACACACACACACTGTAGTTTATTTTTTTAGTCAAAAACACTCACTAAATCAAAAACAACAAGCTGAAATGTTCTCCAATAAATGCACCATTTACTTCTGTTTAGGTAACATTTGCTAAAAACTACAGTGTCCAGTTTTGAGACATTGCTGAGCCTTTTGATAAATTAAACTATATATATGTATATATATATATATATATATATATACACATGTGTGACTCTTCAGAGGAAAGAGAGAGAGAAAAAAACCGAGATATTCAGTATTAACAAAGGGGGTTGGGGCCACAGATTCCCACAGCGGGACGAGCTGACAATAGGAAAAATATTGAATAATGTCGGCCTTTAAGATGGAAGAATAAGATGGAAATATATTAAAAAAAAAAAAAAAAAAAAAAAAAAAAAAAAAAAAAAAAGAGAGAGAGAGAGAGAGAGAGAGAAAATGGGGGGGAGAAGAGAAGAGAGAAGAGAAAAAGAGAAAGAAAGAGAGAGAGAGAGAGAGAGAAAGCAAACAGTTACAAAGCACATCATATTTACACACTCTCTCTCTCTCTCTCTCTCTCTACTTTTTCTGTAACATTACTGTAACATTATTATTATTTTCATGTTTATCTGATATCCATCAGTTATGTTCTTGCTACTGTTAATTTTTGTTGACATAATTGTTTTTTGAACGTTAACATAATGTTTTAGTATCTGCATCTTAAGACTGTATGTAAATGCGTATGTTTTCCTGTTGTACTGGTTGGAGATAAATATATATATATATATATATATATATATATAGAGAGAGAGAGAGAGAGAGAGAGAGAGAGACAGAGACAGAGACAGAGAGAGAGAGAGACAAAGAAGAAAAAAAAAAAAAAAAAAAAAGAAAAAAAAACCCCAAAGAAAGACAGAGAGAAAGAGAGAGAGAGACAGAGACAGAGAGAGAGAGAGAGAGAGAGACACTACTAAACTACAAAACATCAAAGCAAAATGGATTCTTCCTTAGCCCTAAACCGACAATACGCAGTAGCTGAATACTTGAGTCCCATAGAGGGGAACAGACTCACAAAGACGGACAGAGGGGACACAGTCTGGCTGTGGAAACCGCCCGCCACTGACTGACAGATGGACAGACAGACAGAGAGAGAGACAGACAGACAGACAGAGTGGACACAGTCTGGCTTATGGAAACGGGCCACCACATCCACACCTAGACACCCATGGGAGGACAGAGAAGTAGAGACAGAGCTGCACTTTCTACTCTACTGTGACAAATACAAACTAATTAGTTGGGCTGAGTACCAAATTCAATACTTTTTAGGCACAGACCAAATTGCCTCTGAAGTTTGGAGAATCGAAAAATGCTTCGTCATTCAATACCCAATTTAAATACCTGAGGAGTAAATCTCCTCAGCGTCAGTGAGCCAATAAGCACGCAGCATGCTACTACCAAGATCTAATAAAGCTGCTGATTGGCTGACTAACGTTACACTTCGTAGATACACGCAGGAAAAACTCTACGTTACACAGAGACGGGTTCACGTAGTAAGAGCTGAAGAATAATTAAAATGGTTTGTGCAGTAATGTGTATTGTTGTAACTTCTTTTTGTTTTATAAAATTGGTATCGAAAAAAGGATTGTTTAGGAACCCGGTACCAAAGTCACGGTATTGGTATCGGTACCCAGTGACGGACTGGGAAGAAAAAACGGCCTTTCCACCCACCGAACTAGAACTTTCGACGCACGGAAAGAACACGCACTTTTGATAGCCCCAGTGATGGTAAACTAAACTCTCATGCTATAAAAAACTGCACCAAAACACAGACATATATATAAAAAAAAGAATAAATCATCAGAGCAAGCCGCTCCATAATAATATAATATTCTGAAGTAGCCAAACTTACTGTACCTACACTCCCTCCTGCAGCATTGGTCTCCATCTCTGTTACTTCTGGTAATCCACATTCAGACCCACAGCACGCTTGCTGTTCTGTGTCGGTTAGTTCCATAGATTCGTTATCTCTTCATCCTCCTCTTGCTCGTTTTGTTCTTCCTCTTCCTCATATTCCTCACTGTCCTGTTTTTCTCCCTGGTGTGCTGGCTCAGATATAGCGCTAATGCTAGCTGAAGCTACACATTGATGTTAAAAACAAATCAGTCAGTTTGCAGCATTTTCAATGTCAGCCAACAGTGCTCTCTTATATTTCTCTCTCTTTTCTCTGCCCCCGTGTCGCTTGATGCCTCGTTTAATTTTTTTGGTCAACAGTATAGCTTCCAATTTTCAACTTCCAACAACCACGCTGACGCAGACCATAGACGCCATATAAAGACACTACTCGATTCTGTCTTGAAATTCCCAGAAGGCATTGCTTCATTTTAACTTTTGCAAACAAATATTCAAATAAAAGAAATGCAGGTAGATTTGTTTTATTTCAAACCATGCACGTTTACGTTTTTGAACATCTGATCTGAATAAGTAATTTTGCTACAAAACAATACAGACTAATAATGTAAAAGTTCGTGACTGTAGAGGGTAACCATGACGATGTGATATCGAGAGACTCATATGTGGTATAAATACTGATCAGATTACAACTTGCTAGGTGTGAAGGATTTGGACAAATTTGGCTATCGTTAAGTCAAAGAACGTTATTAGTGATGTTTGAAAGGGGGCCGAGAGAAATTATATGGGCCGCTGTTTACAATTAAGTGGCCGCATGGCTTTGACAATTATGCGGCTCTCTGATTGGCCGGCCGGCCCATGAGGGCCTGCGGCCCCTCTGGCATCTGCCCAAATGCCAGATTACCAGTCCATCGCTGTCGGTACCGAACATCTTTTAACAATACCCAGCCGTACAAAGTAGACAAATCTTCTTCCCCAACTTTAGAAGTCAATGTAAAGAGTTCGAGACACTTTCAGACAGGGACAAAAGGAATTTATTTTAGGTGAGAACTCAAACTGCTGCATCCTAGCAGCTAACTATGTCGACTCCTGCCACAAATCAAGAGATGACAGCGAAAACACCACACAGGAGTAACACACCCACCTAGATAGGTTCCTGTAAATATGTTAGAGCTACATTTTGACAAAGTTGCAACAATGTAATAAGTTGTGTAATGATTTTGCTGCACCTGCTGTAGTACTCCCCGTGCCTTTATCACTTCATTGTTATGCTATAGTTTATCTTGTGCCAGTTATTGTACATTTCCTTAATATGCTTTGGCAATACAAACCATATCTTGTCATGCCAATAAAGCTCTCTAAATAGAAATTAAGTTGAGAGAGAGAGAGAGAGAGAGAGAGAGAGAGAGAGAGAGAGAGTGTGAGAGACTGTACTGTTGACATATAATTTTCACCTGCTGATTAACATAGACTGGGGGAAGAAATTCAGGGGGCGGACAGAAGACACCACAATAACACACACACACAAACACACACACACACACACACACACGCACACACACAAAACCGTAAGATGTGCAAAATCAGGCACACACACATTCCAATTAAATTAAAGCACCTGCCAACTTAATCCTCCAAAGCTTTGACGTAACTTATTTACTTACTTTTTTACAAAACAACTAGAGCTCCAAGGCACATACTGGCACACACACACACACACACACACACACACACACACACACACACACACGATAAAGGCATTGTCACAAACAGACAAAATACAACAGGGAAGCAGCACTCTCCCCCCTCCCCGTCCCACACACACACACACACACACACACACACACACACACACACACACACACACACACACTGTGAATCTAAAGTTAGGTGTAGATTGAGCGGACCAGCACCTTCACACCTTCACCAACTTCTCCTCACTCTCCTCTTCTTATCCTCCCTTTGTCCTACTCTCTCCATCTCTACTCCCCACAGCACAGAAATCCCTGGCAAAAGCTTTTGTCTCTTTTCTTAGCATCAGAGAAAGCTCTTGCGAAAACCGGCCGTGCAAGACAGAAAGACAAAAGAACTGTTTAGAAAGAATGTACCTAGTAAAAACTTCATAAAAATCAAATCTTCATCGATTACAGAACAGACAATATTGTTAAAATGCCAACGCTGTTAATCTCCGATGGGTTTTTCAAATCTGATCAAGCAGTAGAAGAGATATGACAAAGCTAGGAAAAAGAGAAGGGGGAGAAATGGAGGAAGTGAGCCAAGGAGCAAAAGAGTGAAAAAGAGGAGAGAAAAAGGAAATGAAAGAAAGACAGGGGGGGGGGGGTGGGAAACAAAGTAAGAGAGTGATAGAGAGAGAGAAAGGATGAGAGGAAGAGTATGAGGAAAAGGGAAAGAGTGAAATGGGGGGAGATCAGGCAAAATGAAAGCATGAAGAATAGATGTCACAAGAGGAACAATTAATGAGGAGAGAATGAGAAAAAAAAGGAAGAAGTGTGGCCAAATAAGAACAACAACAGAGATCAACAGATGGAAGGACGAGAGGGGACGAGGGACAAGAGAGTGCACAGAGTAGTGGGAGTTAGGGCTGCATGATATGAGGAAAATATGCGACAACGTTGAATATCGCATCGAATATCATCAAGATATTACTTGCGATAAATACACATACGTTAAAGTGTACTTCTGCTGCTTTCAGTATTCGGCTAAAATGCAAAACATTGCTTATTGAATTGAAATAAAACGAAAGGGGAATCATTTCCAACATTCTTTTATTGAACAAATTGAACATTGCATTAAATATAAAAGGCACCACGGAAAAAAAAGAATGGGAGTTAAATTTTAAAATGTAGTTATCTACTGATACTTTCAACTAATTAAAAAAATCTCTGTCTATCGCCGTATGTCGCAGCCTTTCGCGATGTGTTTACTGTGCAAGTTGATATCGCAATGACGAATTTAAAAAAGCAATATATTGTGCAGCCCTAGTTGGAGTGAGGCTAGGGAGTGGATGTGATGGTGGCCTCCTGCTGGGTTAAGTAGTCCACACACACACACACACACACACACACACACACACACACACACACACACACACACACACACGCACCCCTCCATAAGAGATCTTATGGGCTGTCATGTTATCAAATGAACTGCCACTCGTTGTGACCTTACACCCCCGCTGGGAGGCTCGTTATCGGCCATGATTGCCCACACCTAACCTCCCCCATCACCTCCTCCTCCTCCCCTGGTCCTCCAACCCCGCACTCCACCTCTCCATCACCTAACTTAACTTAACATCCTAATTATCATCATCTTTGGTGAATAAAGGAAAGAAAATAGCAAACGTAAAAGAGGGAGTGAGCAAAAAAAGGAAGTAAAAACCTATAACAGTGACCGAAAGGAACAAGAGAAGGCTCAAAAACAAGCAGGCGTCACTCACCTGCACATTTGGTCCTGGTGACGAGCGGCGGCCCTGGCGGCCCTGTTCCTCCCTCCCCAGGTCTGGACAGCAGGACTTTGATCTCATATTCCACATCTGGGTCCAGGTGCCAGAGTTTATAGGTTGGGGAGTCCACCACGTGGGTCTCCACCCAGTTACCCAGAGTGGTCCGGTACTCCACCTCCTTCAGGATGATGGGCCCGTCGCCGATGATGCTGTTGGCGTTGGGTTTGATCCAAAGGTAAGTGGCGCCGACGGTGAGAAGCTCAGGCGGAGCGATTGGGGTGGGTGGAGCTGTGGAATGGGACAACAGAGGTGGTTAGTTAAGTGTCGAAATCTGTGTCTTTATCTTTCGTTTTTGGTGTAGTGTAATCGGAGAATATCCTAAAGAAAAAGTCAATAAAACATCCTACAACCATTATAAGGCTTAGGCGCAGCACCCAAGCCCTTTTAGGGCAGCACCTAAGCCCAGTGAATGTAACTAAATGACTTTCCTCAGATCTAATGATTTAGTTGGTCCCAAGTGGACTTGGTCTTTAAAGCTATAGTGCGTAGTTTCTGCCGCCCCCATGAGGACAACAAAACTGTTGGCGCGTCCACATGATACAAGCCTTCCGTGACAGTTGCTAGTAGCCAAGGAGGACACGGAGGATTAAAAAAACATGATGGACTCTTCAGAAGAGGTAATTATCTTCACTTGAGTTTCTGCGTGGGAAAGTCGCCGGACGACACCAATCTTCCGAACATAGCCATACTGAGAAATACAGAGAGAGTTTGGTGGAGCTGATAGTCTTAATTAGCTTTGTAGCAACTCAATTGGCAATGGCTTGAATGTAATGTTGCGCACTAAAGCTTTAAGCTTTTTTAAAGGTCCCATGACATGCTGCTTTTTGAATGCTTTTATATAGGCCTTAGTGGTCCCCTAATACTGTATCTGAAGTCTCTTTTATATAGGCCTTAGTGGTCCCCTAATACTGTATCTGAAGTCTCTTTTATATAGACCTTAGTGGTCCCCTAATACTGTATCTGAAGTCTCTTTCCCGAAATTCAGCCTTGGTGCAGAATTACAGCCACTAGAGCCAGTCCCACAATGAGCTTTCCTTAGGATGTGCCATTTCTGTGTCTGTAGCTTTAAATGCTATTGAGGAGGAGAGAGGGGGGGGGGGCAAGGTGGAGGGTGGGGGTGTGGCTTTGACCAACTGCCATGCTTCGCTTGTTTGAAAGCCATGATGTCTCTCTCTTTCTCTTGGGTGGCCCAAATTTTTTGGGTGGGCAAAGCAGAGAAAGGGGAGGTAACCTTCCTCCTTATGACGTCATAAGGGGAAGATTCCAGATCGGCCCATCTGATGCATGTTATATACTGGACGCAGCGCAGCTGGCGCATACAAATGTGACGTCATGAGATCGCCGTGAGTATTTATACCTGCGCTGGTGGTCGCGACACTAGTTGCAGTCTTCTCCTGAACAGCGGTGGCGCTAATGAGCAAATGCTACCGACATTGCTCTTTCTACAGACTAGAAGAAGAAGAAAAAGGTAAATAACGGCAGAACTGGCAGCAGCATTGCCGTCAATGCTTCGATTTGATTCAGTGATTTCCTTCGTCGGATCAAGCCTTTCATTCACCATAAAAGAAGTCATCTTAACCCAGTAAGTTTACCAGAGAGACTTGCAGTCACTCTGAGAGTCCTGGCATCCGGTTGTCGGCAAACTCATTCAGGCCTCCGTTTCCGCTTTGTCGCGCGCCGCTGAAAAAAAAAAGAGCCGTGCACGACCTCGGCTCGCGCGCCATAAATCGGACGTGTCGGCCGGATATTACGTAATTTTGACGTCACAATATCGCGCGCCACCTTGGATGCGTCTAGTATATAACGGCCTTGAGCTTTCATTTTCTCAAAGGCGGAGCAGGATACCCAGGGCTCGGTTTACACCTATCACCATTTCTAGCCACTGTGGGACCATAGACTGGCTGGGGGAACTCACATTAAAGATAAAACAACCGCATCAGGTGGAATTTTCATGCCATGGGACCTTTAAGTAATATTTGTTTGTTATCTAGCTTTTTCAACATTTTAGACACAGATATGGTAATAACAATGGTCCAAAAATGGTGAAATTGCATTTTGTTACAGGTTACATTTTCTCTAGGAAGGACCCCTAAACCCCCCGCCAAATACATCTAGTGCACCTTAGTCTTCCACAAACCTTGGGAAAACAGTGAACATGTCCCTGCTGAGTCATGCAGTTCAGCCACTTGTTTTGTTAACTGTGACTGTACCCCCACCTGAGCCTATCACTGTTATAGCAGAATATATTACAGAACTCATCTTCCCCAAAAACTATATCAAAGTCCAATCAGTAGTGCCTAAGTATGTAACGCTCCAATGATAAACAAATTGAGCTGCCGGCCCCCCTCGGGGTGCTCGGTGTAATTTTCAAAGATAAACACAATTTGAAATGCATCATTTCATTATGTGGAGTTTTGTGTAGCACCTGCTTTTCAGGATGTTTGCAGACCTCTGTTGATTTCTCCAATAAAAAATACCCATAAACATGATAGAAGAGAGTTAGGAGTCCAATATTTTCAATCGGATTGGTTTTTTTTTTCTTCAAATTTCTCTCACTCAATATCACTCTCAATGCAGTCTGTTATGACTGTATCAATACCAAATTTTACTCGAGTCAGAGATGTAGGTTTGCTGTTTGGTCTGTTTTAATTGAACCCTGGAGCGTTTCGTGGGATAGTCCGGTCGGTTTGGGGCGGTGTGAAAGGTCATCCGAACTCTGGTGCGGTTGGAAACGGGGGTCTTGGTTCGGATCCGAGTGCTCTAGAGTTCGGTTCACTTTAGGTGAGAACGCGATCCGACCCAAATATAGGAAGCAAGCCAAAAACAGGTGTCTTTTAGATTGTTAAAATAGGGCCCAGTAACTCAAACACAGGTCCACGTTACACAGCCATTGTGAGCACTCCAATAATAATCATATACAGTTTTACAGTATGTGGGTACACATGTGAGCACAATAATACTGTTGGGAGCGTTAGCATGTGGCTAGCGGACTTTTATGCTAATGTATCTGAACATGTTAGAACGTATAAATGTCAATATAAAGGTAACACACCCAAATACATACATATATACAGTGGGGTTCATAAGTTTAGGAACCCATGCTAATGTTGACTAAAAATAGGAATAAAATAATCATCTTTTGGATATTGATATTGATGCCTTAATTAAAAAAAATAGGAAAAATCCAACCTTTAAGGACACCAATTTTCTTTGTGAATGAATAATGTATCGTAAATAAATAAATGTTCTTCCTGAAAATACAGGGGGCATAAGTATAGCAGGTTTTTATTTTTAAAGGCCAGTTATTTCATGGATCCAGGATACTATCCATCCTGATAAAGTTCCCTTGGCCTTTGGAATTAAAATAGCCCCACATCATCACATACCCTTCACCATACCTACAGATTGGCATGGTTTTATGTCTGTTAGCCTAATAGCTGGTTTGATTTTCATTGGGAGATGGTTTGATTTGCATTGGGAGATGATCTTATGGAAAGTACCCCATGCCAATCTCTAGGTAAGGTGAATGGGGAATTTAACATAGGGGTGTCTATACTTATGCCCCCTGCATTTTAAGGAAGAACATTTATTTTTTTCCGATACATTATTCATTCACAAAGAAACTTTGTGTCCTTAAATGTTGGATTTTTCCTATTTTTTTAATTAAGGCATCAATATCAATATCCAAAAGATGATTTTTTTATTCCTGTTTTTAGTCAACTTTAGCATGGGTTCCTAAACTTATGAACCCCACTGTGTGTATATATATATACATACATATATACATACATACATACATACATACATACATACATACATACATACATACATACATACATACATGAAAAGGGGAAGGAGGCAAGATTAAGGTTCAGAAAAATTATTGAGACTCATAAATATAACAACCACTTGCCAAACGTTTTAATTGCCCCGGGCCACCAATCACCCCTCCTGTTGAAGCCTAAGAAGAATTAACTGTCAATGTGATCTAGGAATCAAAGCACCCACCAACAGCCACTATATACAGTATATATATACAATGTGATGTTAATGTGAAGTGAAAGGAGACATGGTTCAACTTTTGCATTGAAAACAGCTGCCACTAAAAGCTACATTTTACTGATGGAATTCTCTACCTGTAGCACTAATGCATCACATTGTTGACATGTTGCTGACAGCTACTCTGCCTCTAGACTTTCACATTATGCTACTTTAAAATAATGGCCTCTGTCAAGCCTAAAAGCATAGGATGTTTTATTGCTCCCTTCTGTTTTGTTTTTTTTCAAAACCAAACTCTAGACAGCAACTTCTTTTCCAAATGAGATATCCAACATCCATATGAATAGTGAGACTTACTTGAAATGATAGACACAACAGTAAAAAATAAAGACAAGCTCTGATGTTCGTGGCCGGGTTAGCTCAGTTGGTAGAGCAGGCGCACATATTGTCGGGGTTTATGCCTCGACGCAGAAGGTCCAGGGTTCTAGTCCGACCTGTGTCAATTTCCTGCATGTCTTCTGCCGTCTCTCCCCCCTTTCATATCTAACTGTCCTATCCATAAAAAAGGCGGAAATGCCCAAAAAATAATCTTAAAAATAAAAAAATAGATTAAATGGTGTTTGAGTGTTTTATCCACTCAACCCCAAATCCAGGAGTGAAAATTCATACTCCAATATTTGTGTATGAATGTGTATGAGAGGGATGACAGTATAGACCCATTCACAATGTTTGTTTACAATAACTTCAGGGTAGAAAACTCCGGCGTCCCGTACATACATTTTAACAGTCGCTGAGCAAACCAGGATGAGGAACAACTGGAGATATATATATATATGATCAAATTTTTCTAAAATGCATATTTGATGCTTCCATATGTCAACACTTACACTAACACTAGGTTGGAGACGTAATTTACCTGATGGGCCACAGACTGAAGAAAACGACACCACCCAAACTGTTTGTAACGTTAGATTTGGTTTATAAAAGATGTTACCAAAACAACACACTACAGAAAATACGCAGAGCAGAGACGACACTTAGGTCAGACCTCCATGTTTAACTACGTATCTTAAAATGTTACGGCTGAAAATGACAAAGAAAGTCACATATCAAGTTTAAATCAACGGCCATTCGTCTACCCGAAGTGATTTTTATGTTAGCGCGGCATCACAGTAGGGCTGCTCGATTATGGAAAAAGATATAATCACAATTATTTCGGTCAATATTTAAATCACAATAATTTAACACGATTACTCGTTGACTTCTGGAAAGATGTTGCAATTATTGAACTTAAAAAACAGTGGAAAAATTTAAATAAATCAAAACACATACAACTGTAACATTTGCCTTAATACTTTTCCTATTTAAACTTTATTTTTTCATTCAGAACACAAGAGAAAATAAGAGTTTACTTGCAAAACGTAATGAGCTAAATAATTGTTTTTCTCGATTATTCTGTTTTTGTGATCATTGGGAGCCGAAATCATAATCACGATTAAATTTCGATTAATTGCACAGCCCTATGTCACAGTGATTTGGTCTATATAAAAGGCAGTTGATTGGCAATTTAGTCAGTTGAAAAAGCATTCTACAAGTTATCTGCAGACAGTTAAATCAAACAATATATACATTTGGATCCACTGTCTAAGCATTGCTTGCCCTCCAGTGAGGCAGGCCAGGCTGTAAATTATAGCGTAGCCCTGCAGCCCATGCAAGGCTCTCTACAACAGATGGAAACCATGACAGGGATATTGTTTGGAGTTTTTCTGTAAGTCATCAGGCTGTGCTTGTAGGAATCCTGCTCAGCAGCATGAGCTATAATATTACCATGGAGAGCTCCCACATTTCTGATGGTCCATGGATCAGCACCTTGGACAGTGGTTGTGATACACTTTCTAGCAGCGTGACATAGTAGAAGGTCTGACAGAGCTGTACAGAAAACACTAAAAGGGTTCAACCTTTCAACCTGGACCCTATTTTCTCATGTTTTTTGTGACTACGTGACTGATGGGAACAACAATCTTGGACATTGGTCCAGTATTAAGCAGGACCGCTGCAGGCGGCAGCGGCGGAACAAGTTGCAATGTAAGTTATAGGGCAATTGTGCACCTTCAATTTACGTCCACTAACAGTGCTGTTTTACTGCTGACATGTTTTTAAGTGTCTGACAACATTTAAAAAATAAGAATCCCTAAAGAGATAGACCTTTTTGTTAAAGAGTAAGATCCTTTTTTGTTTAACATGAAACAGCCCCGAAATCACCATCGCCAAACCAAACTATCAAAAGCCGGTTCGTCTTTCTAATTTGCCAACAATCACCTCTCTGGTTTTTAATTCACCCATTTACATGTGGAAATGTGCTGGCTCTATACACACTAACAGTATTGTTTAAATAGCGTCTGGTGAGTTTGGCGATGACGATTTTGGGGCTGTTTCTGGTTAAACAAAAAGGATCTTGTGGGGATCCTTTCTATAATGTTGTCAGACACTTGACATAATAATCTGAGCCTGTCAGCGGCAAAAACAGAACTTTTAGTGAACGGAAATTGAAGTTGCTCAATTGCCCAGGCACATTACAGTACATTGCAGCCCGGTTCACAGCTGCCGGTTACAGCGTTCTCGCTCAATACTGGACCAATTTCTATGATTTCTTTTCACATTAGTCACTTAGACACAAATGCTTAGCCTCGCTGTGACTTTGCAGCCCCTACACATGCCCCTGCTGGGAAATAAAATAGCACAGGGAAAAAATTGTTCTATTGTGTATCATCTTTAAACAATAGCAGAGTGTCCTGGTGGTCTAAGAGTAACATGCTGGCTGTATGATCCCAGTGTGCCCAGTCCCAATCCGGCTGGAGAGCTTTAGTGCATGTCATCTCTCCTCTTTCTCCCCCCTTTTAACTGTATTTGATTAAAAATTAAAAAAACTTCATGCAGAATTACTTTAAAATATGCACACAGCTCTCCAATTTGTGGAAGTTGCAAATTTCAAATATGCCATTACCATAGTGGTTTGGTAAACAATGTTCTATCATCATTTCAATCTAATTATTTTGAATTGTCCTGTTAAAGAGCATGAATGATTTTCTAAGTGAAGACTTCGTTTGCAAAAACAGATAAAAAGCCATTTTTGATCAATGAATAAACCAACACCAGCTTGATTGATTTTTCCCCCTGAAAGCACAATAAGAACACGATTTAGGAAAATAAACAGAGATATCTGCTTTTTCAAAATGAACCCTTCAAATATGTACCTCATTGTCTAGCCTACTAATGTGTCTTTAAATACGAAAGCCAATTGATGAAGCAGGCATCCCCTTTACATAACCATAACGTACATATGCTCAATATGCATGCACAATGGAGGACCAACCATCCAAATGGCTTCCTCACTCTATGCAGTAGGCTTTCCAAACAACTGTGACTAAAGGAGTCATTTTGAGATTGAAGTCTGGGGTCTCTTAGTATTAATCTTTTAGTTTTTTTCTACGTGGCAGGTGCTTTTTCGGTTGACAGCTAAGATGTGCGAGCGAAGAATAATGGCCCCCCTCTCTTCCTGCTGTCTAAAAGCAAAGTCCTGATCTCACTCTGCAACTTTTTTTTTTTTTTACTTTCCTCAAGGCCCCATTAGAATATGTATGGTGGCTGCGGGACCGATGAATCACCTGTCAGTCAGCGCACACTCATCCATCTCCACTGTATGGAGGCTGCGAGTGCCCCTCTGAGTCTGTGTGTGCATTAGTGAGTGCAGCAGAGAAGGGAGCGACAATAAGCATCTGTATGTATGTGTGAGAGAAAGTGGATGTGCATTGCATGCATTTGAATGCGTAGCCTGTGTGTGCGGTTACGTTCCCTATTTAAAAAAAATCCATAAACCTACCAGCTGTTTCCTACAAAACAAGAATGAAAAGTAAAAGAAATACAGAGAACAAGAAAATGAATTGTCCTGATCGTCCTCGAATAGAGAGAACAATTTCATCGACAAAGGCTTATTTTATCTTAAAAAAGGGGCTGATTCCTGTGTTTTGTGCGTCGCATTTTCCAAATGGTTTCATCTCGGTCTTAATAAAAGCACTTCACTTTGCCAGGCAGTTTGTTAAGGGTGATTCACCGGGAGCAGGAAAGATGGTCTCATCCTGCTGCAATTTTCTTCACTTGTTTAGAAGAAGGGTGGAACTTGTGTTTTACATGTAGATGTGTTTCTCAAAAAAAAACACAGCAACATCATGTGCAGGTGCAATATAAAGCACACACCCTTTGGTTTGGTTTGTAAATAGGTTAAACATGCACAACCTCCGACAGCTTCCTGTAACAGCGGCCTGTTAACGGTGACCGTGTTGTACGACTGCTTTAGCAGAGACTCAACTCTTGGTTGACATCATTTATATTCAACAACTTCTCCTGATGTTACTCCACGGGAAGAGGGAGCAAGATCGTTCAATCACACCCTCCCTCCGTCTGTTTCCTCCCGCCATCCCCCTATCCCTCCCTCTGCCAGCTCGTTTACAGCCGAGAGTTACAGAGGCCACCCAGCGACACACAACCTGGCAGGTTGTTGTGTGTGTCGCTGGGTGGCCTGAACTCAACTGCAACGGCTGCTGAAACGGCCGACAGCTCACGCTGCTCTGTACACGGCTCATTATTACCCTTTTCGCGGCTAAATTTAACTGTGCAGTCCACTAAACTTAACTGTCATGTGACCAGTCGTCACGTGACCGGCCGGCGATCGCCCAGTTTCATAGGAAATCATACGAGTTGTTGTGGATAGGTTTTTGTACAATATCTCACACACCCATTAATGAGAATGTGTTGAAAATACACACACACACACACACAAACAAAAACACGTTTTAATGTGTAAGAATATACAAATAAATCCATCTGTGCATACAGAGATATACACACACACACAGGTTTGTGGCACTATCTTTGTGGGGACCCGTCATTGACATAATACATTCCCTAGCCCCTTACCCTAACCTTAACCATCACAACTAAATGCCTAACCTTAACCCTTACCCTCACCCCAACCATAACCTAATTCTAACCTTAATCCTACAACCAAGTCTTAACCCTCAAACAGCCCTTTAAACTTGTGGGGTCCAGCATTTTGGCCCCACAAAGCTGTCGGAACCCAACAAGTATACTGGACTCCCAGGTTTTTTGGACCCCACGAATATAGTTAAACAAGCCCACACACACACACACACACACACCTCACATGGATACAGAAACAGTATACCAGCTGATTGCTTAACTATAGTTGGCCTTCATACAGTTATGCTATGTGAAGTGTGAGAGGGGGTGGGTGGGTGGTGGGGGGATGGGGGGAGGGAGTTTGGGAAGAATGGAGCAAAAGTGGGAGAAAGTTTTGTTTAAGTAGAGGGCGGAAAGGGTGGAAGGAGTAGGAGGAAAACGGGGTGAGGGGATGAAAGGAAGGATGAACTCAAGCCAAAATGAAGGAAGTAGAGGGGGATTGGAAAAGAAAATTAACAAGGATACCGGACACTGTTTTGTCTCTGCAGAAGCCACACTCACACTGAAGTAGAAACAAGCAGGGCTCATGAAGTTTTAAAATGGGATACAGCAGGAGTACAGAACTGTAACTGTGGGCCAATAAAGACTTAAGACAGAGGTGTGTGTGTGTGTGTGTGTGTGTGTGTGTGTGTGTGTGTGTGTGTGTGTTTGTGTGTGCACAGCAACGCTGGCCCCATAAAGGTTTTATCTTGCGTATCCTGGGGCCTTGTTGTAGGAAGACGCATCGCACACTCAAAAGCGACCCGTGTTACTACACCCTGAAGGTACAAATTATATGGCTCTACTTCTTCACGGCACTGTATTACAATCCCAGCATGATGTAAGAAGACGTGTGTGTGTGAGCTTGTTTAAAGGGCTGTTTGAGGGTTAAGACTTGGTTTTAGGATTAGGGTTATAATTAGGTTGTGGTTAGGGTGAGGGTAAGAGTTAAGGTTAGGCATTTAGTTGTGATGGTTAAGGTTAGGGTAAGGGGCTAGGGAATGCATTATGTCAATGACGGGTCCCCACAAAGATAGCGCCATAAACCTGTGTGTGTGTGTGTGTGTGTGTGTGTGTGTGTGTGTGTGCGTGCGTGTGTGCATGCGTGCATGCTTTTGAATGTGTGTGAACATTACATAACATCTGGGTGTACGTTTGCATGTACATTCATTTACAGAGAATACAATTATGTGTGCTTTTATGTTAGTTTCAGTTTGATAATGTGTCACTATTTGTTTTTCCGTTATTGTAAATACCTGTACATTATGTGTTGTTAAACTGCGTGTGCAAATGTGTTTGTGTGGTGCCTGTTTAATCTTGTGTGCACCAATGTGCATGAATCATTTTGTTTGTGTGAGTTTAGTCTGGCTAAATGACGGGGGAATTATCAATCTGAATGACGGGTAAGAGGCCAGTGTGATGAATAATTCCAAAAAGTAGAATGCCTTGCAACAGACCAACTATTTATGCGCCAATTGCAAAATTGGTGGCCACACACACATCTGCTTCTCCTCCTGCATGTCGTGATGAGAGTACAGCTGATTTAGGAAGATAAGAGGCTACATTCCAATCCACGGAATTTGGGGTTAACGTTTTTAAATGTCACAACTTGCTGTGCTATGTTCTTCTCATACATAATGCAGTGGTGACTCTAGTAATTGGTATGATGATCTATCATTACAATAATCTCAGCTCAGCGTTCTGTATTTTACCAAAAAGTTCTTTTTTTTTTTTTCATTGAGCCAGGTGCATTATGTACATTTTCCGAGCTTGCTGATATCAGAACCAGTCACAGTGTACAAATGCAAATGACCGTTCGCTGTATCTCTCGGTCAACAGCACAACTCTGTGGAAACAGAGGAAGTTTGTGAGGTGGACGATCGAGACAGATGAGCGGACAAAAGTTAAAGGGGGGAGAGAGAGCCCAGAGTCGGTAGTGGCTGTTATCACATCCTGCCAATCTAAATGGTTCTCACTTCATTTCGGTTACTGGGTGTGTCTCACACACACACACACACACACACACACAGTTATACATTCAGAGGAAGAGGAGGTAAAAAAGATAAAGAAAGAAAAGGAAATGAAGAAAGGAGTGAAGATGTAGAAGAATAGTTTATAACATGTCTTATACTATGTATGTGTGTGTGTGTGTGTGTGTGTGTGTGTGTGTGTGTGTGTGTGTGTGTGTGTGTTCTTGTTTAACTACATTCGTGGGGTCCAAAAACCTGGAATATACAGTATACAGTATATGTGGGGTCCGGACAGCATTGTGGGGCCAAAATGCTGGACCCCACAACATTAAAGGGCTGTTTGAGGGTTAAGACTTGGTTTTAGGATTAGGGTTAGAATTAGGTTGTGGTTAGGGTGAGGGTAAGGGTTAAGGTTAGGCATTTAGTTGTGATGGTTAAGGTTAGGGAAAGGGGCTAGGGCATGCATTATGTCAATGACGGGTCCCCACAAAGATAGTGAGACACACTATGTGTGTGTGTGTGTGTGTGTGTGTGTGTGTGTGTGTGTGTGTGTGTGTGTGTGAATAGAGAGATAGAAAGACAGATAGCAGAGGACTCTGCCCACCAGAGAGGAGAGAAAAGATATCGCCAGTGCGGCGGAAAAGATGGAAAAATCAGTTGCATCGAAAATGACAACCGCTCTGCCGAAATTTGTTTTTCTCCCATTTCAACAGCGGGGAAAGAGAGGTATCATTTTTAGGATGATAAGACGGAGGCGCCGGCTTCCTCTCCCTCTGTCTTTTTCCTCGCCGTGAGCTTTAATGAAATCTTGTTTAATATTCCATGCAGAATGGAAACCCCGTCCACATTTTTTTCTGAGTTGACAAGCAACTTTAACCAGAAGACGATCACATAGTGTACTAGTGCCAACTGTACTGTTTCTCTTCAAGGATAACATTGGTTTCTTCCAACTTGGGTCTTATATTTTCGTAGTTCGGGCCAGTGGTTATGATAGCGATATTGATGTTGGTTCAATTAAAACCTCCGTGATCATTTCTTGTCACGTCTGACACTCTATTAGCGACAATCTAAGAGGAATGAAATGTAATAAATGGGAACTATCCTTTACTAGTCTCGCATTGCCAGACCTTCCTCCACAGCGCTGCCAAGGAGGGTCTGGCTAGTTCACACATCATTCTGGGATGGGAGAAAAACGTGCTCTGGTTTATTGGCATTTCTTTAAACCAATCACAATCGTCTTGGGCGGTGCTAAGCTCCGCACGGAGCCACGGTGCCTCTGCAAAATAGCCTCGGGAAGGAACTTGTTTTGGTGGAACATGTGTACGTTCAAAAGTTGTTTTAGTCGTGCAACAGAAAACTCAGATAGGACAGATAGTCTAGCTAGCTGTCTGGATTTACCCTGCAGAGATCTGAGGAGCAGTTAACCATAGTCCTCAGAAATCCACCGGAGGTTAGAACGCCAACACAAAGAAAGAGGAAGGTAATGGACATCCGACCGAAAAGAGTGACATCCGGTGGAATTTCCGGCGGCAACGGGGCAATCCCAGAAGTGGAACGCCGTGGATGTAGACTAATCCTTTACCTACATTCAAACAAAGTCAAGAATGCCTCTCTTGTGTGTCTATATGCAGTTTGAATGAATCTATTTTGGGAGGAGTATTTGAATTTTCCTCATGGTTGGTCTCTGTTAATCAGAAAGCCAATCCATTCCAATTTGACTTCAACGAGACAGAATGCAATTAATTAGCATGTTATTGTTTGAAACCTGTCTAAAGCTGGAAACAGCCTCAGTTTTCTACACCCCCCCCCCCCCCTCGCTCTCTCTCTGTCTCCATATTTGTTAATTAATTATCTCTTTCTTCCCTTAATCTTTCTGTATCTTCTAATCATCAAGTAATACATTCTAGGTCTATTTCCCAGCACCATGAACTTAGCAGTTCATCTCACAGAGAACTGATAAGAGTGCACACACACACACGCACTCACACACACGCACACACACACACACACAAATCCAGCTCTGATATGATCAACGGTGCTCATCAAGCATTAATAATCACCACATGCCGTGTGTTTGAGTGGAACAAATTTATATTGCATAAGTTTAATTGCAAATTGCTGTACATCTGTTTTGCCAAATCAAAAAATAATCAGCATGTATAATCAGTTGATCATATATTTGTAGTATGACATTTACACACTGGGTATATTTATATTTGTAGTATAATATAGCCAGTGTGTAAATGTCATTTAGTCAAACAATGGCTTGCGTTACTATGTTTATTGAAAAAGGGACCACAATTATTTACATTACATTGCAATTTCATAAGACTTGGTGCCCCTTCTCACCTCAATTTTGTTTGGGATAAACACTGCAAAGACACTAAATCATTTTCTACATTGTCTAAAAATCAACAAGCAGAGGCTTTCTGACTGCAGAGCTGAACTATGCAGGCTGTCTGTTTAGGGCTGTGGCCATGTGGACAATTACCAGAAAGAAATATGAGAAGTTCACAGTTCATAATGCTGTTGAAACATCAATTTCAGAACTCTGAATTAAGAGACCATGCAAGTTGTATCGGATTATTTGCTTTGAGATAATTTGATAATTTTTGTTCATCCATAAATAGCATTCATATAACAGGCAGCATGAAGATTCTCTTTTTAATATATATATATATATATATATATATATATATATATATATATATATATATATATATATATATATAACATCTCAAATTTTAATCAAACCGTTGTTTGGCATTTGAAACGTTTGGTGGTGAAGATGTCCGTTGTGCATGCCTTCCACAAAACAGGCTGCATGCTGCATATTGACTATGACGATGTTCCTGGCTAACCCTGGTGAATGGGAGAAGAGCTGACTCACCCGTCCACTCTGTATACAAGCCACCTTCTGACTAGCCCTGGCATCGGCCTCAGCATCTCCTGGCTTTGTTAACCAGTAACATGTTTGAGGTGGAAAAGTTCAAATGTAAAAAAAAAACAAAATTTTAAGTCCAATGAAAAAGCACATCACTCCCCAGGTGTGCCACATCAACAGCTAATTAAGAGTCAGAACCCTCTTTCTTTACTTTTTTTTTATTCTCTTTCTTTCTTCTGTGCAATCGCTCTGTGTTATATAGCAGCTCAGAACTGCCCCTGACTTTTATTTGAACATTTCTCCAAGTCCAACGGATTCAGTGCTTTCAGCATGCTGAGTGTGTGTGTGTGTGTGTGTGTGTGTGTGTGTGTGTGTGTGTGTGTGTGTGTGTGTGTGTGTGTGTGTGTGTGTGCGCGCGCACGGACACCTGTGAGTAACCCACTCAATACTCTCTCAGGCCCGTTACTTGGTAGAATGTCACTGAGGGTAGGCAGGAGAGAGGGAAGGATTTAAAAAAGAAGAGAGAAAGAAAGGGAGAGAGAAAGAAATAAAGAAAAAGAAAATAGGGGGTAGAGGGGTTTATATGGGCAAACAGAGTGTATTTTACACTCAAGGGAGAGCCAAGAATCATGGGAAATAAAATGTGATTACCGACTCCTCACAGTAAACTCAGTGTGGCAGACATGTGCTCCCTCTTCACACACATATACACACACACACACACTCAACAGCACAAAACCAGAGGAACACATTCAGACAAACAAAAACAGAAAACACACACGTGTGAAAACACACCAGATAGACATATCTAACACATACGCATGCACACACACACACCCTCAATCTGCGCGCCGAGTCATCTGAGTCCACTTCCAGACAGAAACATCACATTGTTCTCAATCCCATGAGCCTCTGCTTCCTCACACAAACTCTTGGAACGGCGGAGAAAAATGTTGTGTCATTGAAGACGTGCAGGTTTGCATTGACTTGACAACATGTGACACAACACACTTTAGTTAAACTAACACTTAGGGCCCTATCTTGCACCCTGCGCTGCGCCGTGCAGCGCAAAGCCCAACGCACTGTGGACACTCCCGGAGAAACACCACAGACAGGACTTAATGGTGTGTTCAATTGCACGTCGTAAGCTCATGGTGCATTCAACGTTGTTGCAACGTACCCTTTTGCCATCGGTTCTTCTTTTTGTCGTTTAACAGCAATTGACTGGTGAAAAAAGTTATGGTTATAAGTTATTGTTATTTCATTTTAAATAAATCACTGAAAGTTGACCATAAGGCCTTAGCAATAAACAAGCTGTACTTTAATTTCACTGACTGTGCTCTTCTTCTTTTTTTAAAGTATCGGTTCAGGCACCCGTTTAGGCCGGTTACACACTGCACGTGTCTCGCGAGCGTGGCGTTTCTGTTGCGTCTCAGCTGCGTGTCAGCTGCGTGGAGTTTTCTGTGTCCTACATACCAGAAGCGTGTCTGACGCGGCGCTGCTCCTGCTGCTAGGTACAGGGAGGGCTGATCTCGGGACATAGTGCCGACAGATTCAAACTGATAAATGGGTAAGTGGGCTGTCTGAACAACTTTGTGTAGCTGTAAAGAGCCTATATAGCCTATCGGATGTTTGACCGTCACTCAGAACACACACTACGTTGTTATCGTAGCCTATCCTACCTAATTTGATTAAAGCAAGACAACGTCGGCAGTATTGACTGCAAAATATGTTACAGAATATTTCGTTCTGTATGACAGGTGCAATATTTCAAAATCTTTTCTCTGAAATTTTGTATTACATTTATATCTACATTGATGTCAAAACCTAGACTTTCAAACATCAATATGTCATTTATTCATATGTATTTGTGTCTAAATGACATATACACATATTTTCCTATTCTATTTTGCCTGGAAACGCTTCCAACACGCTCGCGTCTCGCGTGAAAAATAGGCGTCGGTTCTATTTCTAGCAGGCACGCGTCTCGAGCCACGCCTGAGACGCGCGTCTCGAGCCACGCCTGAGACGCGCGTCTCGAGCCACGCCTGAGACGCGCGTCTCGTGCCGGCAGCGTGTAAGCTCTAACCTGTTAACATGGGAGCCGAAATATAAACGGACACGCCACGCAGCTGACACGCTCGCGCGACGCTTCCAGTGTGTAACCGGCCTTAGGCACCGGCACTGTCTTTCTGGCTTTCTTAATGCTTATTAATGCTGTCAACACGGATGATATTAAGAGGGTGAGGGTTACAAAGCAACCGTGTCGCATCTTTCCATAGAAACCAAACCCTGAGTGCAAACACATCCTTTGATTTTAAGCTTGTTTGCCGAAATTTGTGAGATTGTGTCAAATAACCACATCAGTTCTGTCATGTCCACGAACAAGACCGCCAACGTCTACCTGCTCGCTTACTCTAAGCTGCTGAGGATAAAAGACCCAGATAGAGTCTAAACTCTGAAATATGAACGCAGACAGAGAAGGTGGAATGGAGGCATGACAGTAAGAAGGAGTCTAAAGGAGACACTGATCTTCTTACCGTCAAAAAAATATTCTCCAACAGTTTTTAATGAAACGAGAATTAGTATCAAATCTGTCAGCTTCACAGGAGCCGATCAGCAGGACACTCGAAGTGGACACATCTCTCCTCCTCAATCCGTTTTATATTTTTTGGCCGTTTGGGTGCTCTTATCCACATGAACAGACAGTGAGTGAGCACGATGGAGTTCAATGAGATGTGGGTAGTGACGGAATCTGCTGATGGGATTGAACCTGTCAGCTTTGGCTTCTCTTTTTCATTGGTTAGTGTTAAGGGAAAACTCAGAAGCAGCGCAACCCGTTTCACATACGTGAAGAATGTTCGGGAGACTTTGATGAATTACACCGAAGCATTTAATGGACTATGGATGGACTAGCAAAGACCGACGCAATTGTCTTTGCTAGTTTAAGTCCCACGCAGTTGTCACAGCCCCCCAGCACCCGCATCGTTTAAATAGCAAATGCACCTTGCGCCCATCTTTGCGCCCATGGGGCGTGCTGGTCTTACAGGGAGGTGTGTTCAGGTGAATTCTCGGCGTATTGCTAGCTTGTGGCAGCGGGAAGCGATCGCGCCATTGAACAACAAAAACCTGGTCTAAAGTCAATAGCGCAGCATTTCATTGTTATTTTAACAGCAAATTAGTAAAATGCGCCTAGGCTCGTGCACACAAATAAAAATATTAAGGTGCAAATCCGCCATCATAATAGCAATGTGCTAAGGTCCAAACGCGCCTGGCTTTTAAAGGGAATGGGAGATGACACTCTGATTGGTTTATTGCATGTTACGTCTAAAACACACCTATGAATTAATGAAGACACTAAGTACAACCCTTTTTTCAACCATGCACCCGGCGCACGGGCCCCCTTTTTAGGAAATTTAAGTAGATTTGGACACGCCCTAAACGCACCTGCGCTATGCGCTTCACACCGTGCCCTAAGATCGTTAAAATAGGGCCCACAATGAGTTATTGTGTCGTGCCATCCCAACTCTCTGGACTTCCTCTCTTCCTAAAGGTGTGTTTAACCTGATGCCGGAGGCCTTACGTTTTAGCTGAACCTCTAATGTCAACAAAGATATCGTGGGCGCCGTAAACACGTATGGATAACCCAAAGTCCTCAGCACAGGCAGAATGTCTTATGAGTTTACTTTCTCCATGACCTTGGCAGGGAGAGCAGCACTGTGTTATCATACAGCTGCTACGTCTCCCGTCATCTATGGAGACACAACGATGAAGCATTCCTCCGCCTGGAAAGATTATGGCCGAGGTGACGTTGGACACTGACTTGAATGAGACCTGGGGTACCAGTGTGAAATTCTACCACAGTTTGGTTCCCACTTTGTCTCCGTTTTCTACTGGTGTCACTGCAGAGGTGGTTCTATTTGTTTGATTAAGTTCATTTTGAACAAGTTAAAAATTAAATAATTGTACATGTTCATAATAAGAACATGTACATTTCAGTACAAGCTAGAAAACCAACAAAAACTAAATACTCAGCAAACATATCTTTCAAGGCCATACACACTTTTTCTACTTTCATACTACTTTCATATTTATATACAAAAAAATTTAATTATTCTGTTATTTATATATATATACTTACACATACGTGCACATATAAATACTTACAGGGACATATACACATTCATACACACATACAGGTGCATACAGTATATACATTCTTTTTTTCTTTTTCTTTTCCAGCTATTACCTACACAAGTCCATGTTTCTGTCAGTTACAACAAACCCAATAATAACCCATCCAAACTAGACACAATATAACACCCCAAGAACAATACAGTCAGTACACAATACAATTACATTGTTCTACATTACTAACATAATCATATTTCTCCCTATCTTGCCTAATTCTAGTTCTTTTTTTTTACTCCTCCTTCTCTTTCATCATCTTTGTGTCTCCTCAGTCTCTGGTTTCAACTTTTCACCTCCACTGCATGCCCCCACCACCGCATCCTCTCCACTCTGCTCCCCAGTCTTTGGTTTCAACTTTTCACCTCCTCACCGCGTCCTCTCCTCCCTGCTCGCCTTAGTTCTCACAGACCCTCCATCTCCTTCCTCTCTACCTTTTTCTTTCTCACCGCCAGTCATCCATGTCTTACAACAGTGCATTCCATTCGCATTCTCATCTCTGACACTAGTCAGTTAGGACGATGGTCCAGCCTTCCTGAGTCCACCAGACCTCTCAGACATACACTGGCTGATGTAGGCAGATAAACAAACTTGCACAAATTTCCACATAAAAAGCTCAGGGAAAAAATACTTATAATAAAGTATCATCAATGTATACACAATTGATGATTCCCTTGTCTCATAATTTTGTGTCATCCTATTTTTTCTTCGTTGGTGCAAGTATAGCACAGTACGTCTCACCAAATCACCTTCACTTCAATCCATGTCTTACTTACTGACATGAACCATATATATATATATATATATATATATATATATATATATACGAAGGGCGAACGCCCACATTTACTGAGTGAGCTAGAGGCCGCCCCGACATGAACCATATGTCAGATAGAATTACATTAATAAAAGTTAAGTTTTTGTAGGTGGCAAACTTTTCCTTGTCCGTTTAGTTTTATTTCTGTTTTCTATAAAGGGACCTTTAATGACCTAAAATGCAGAGGGAACCAGACCTTCTATGTAGTATAGGGTTATATTAGAGACTGGCCTTTATTCCAAATTGTTCCTGGTTTTATAAGTACATATTTAAATGTATATTTTATCATAGTCTACCTCATACAACCCCAACTTAAAAAAAAATCCAACTATCCCTTTAAGAAGAAGGAATCATTCATCTAAATATTATGCTACAACTGCCAACTGCTCCATAACGTTAACCGTACATCCATCCATCCATCCATCCATCCATCTTCGTCCGCTTATCCGGTATCAGGTCGCGGGGGGAGCAGCTCCAGCAGGGGACCCCAAACTTCCCTTTCCCGAGCCACATTAACCAGCTCCGACTGGGGGATCCCGAGGCGTTCCCAGGCTAGGTTGGAGATATAATCCCTCCACCTAGTCCTGGGTCTTCCCCGAGGCCTCCTCCCAGCTGGACGTGCCTGGAACACCTCCCTAGGGAGGCGGCCAGGGGGGCATCCTTACCAGATGCCCGAACCACCTCAACTGGCTCCTTTCGACGCAAAGGAGCAGCGGCTCTACTCCGAGCTCCTCACAGATGACTGAGCTTCTCACCCTATCTCTAAGGGAGACGCCAGCCACCCTCCTGAGGAAACCCATTTCGGCCGCTTGTACCCTGGATCTCATTCTTTCGGTCATGACCCAGCCTTCATGACCATAGGTGAGGGTAGGAACGAAAACTGACCGGTAGATCGAGAGCTTTGCCTTCTGGCTCAGCTCTCTTTTCGTCACAACGGTGCGATAGATTGAATGTAATACCGCACCTGCTGCACCGATTCTCCGACCAATCTCCCGCTCCATTGTCCCCTCACTCGCTGGGGTAAGGACTCATTCCCTACCTGAAGTAGGCATTCCATCGGTTTCCTGCTGAGAACCATGGCCTCAGATTTAGAGGTGCTGATCCTCATCCCAGCCGCTTCGCACTCGGCTGCGAACCGATCCAGTGAGTGCTGAAGGTCACAGGCCGATGATGCCATCAGGACCACATCATCTGCAAAGAGCAGCGATCAGATCCCCAGCCCACCGAACTGCAACCCCTCCCCACCCCGACTACGCCTTGATATCCTGTCCATAAATATTACAAACAGGATTGGTGACAAAGCGCAGCCCTGGCAGAGGCCTACCCTCACCTGAAACGAGTCCGACTTGCTGCCGAGAACCCGGACACAGCTCTCACTTTGGTCGTACAGAGATTGGATGGTCCTGAGAAGAGACCCCCTCACCCCATACTCCCGCAGCACCTCCCACAGTATCTCCTGGGGGACCCGGTCATACGCCTTTTCCAGATCCACAAAACACATGTAGACCGGTTGGGCATACTCCCAGGCTCCCTCCAGGATCCTCGCGAGAGTGAAGAGCTGGTCCGTTGTTCCACGACCAGGACGGAATCCGCATTGTTCCTCTTCAACCCGACTATCGGCCGAACCCTCCTTTCCAGCACCTTGGAGTAGACTTTACCAGGGAGGCTGAGAAGTGTGATACCCCTGTAATTGGCACACACCCTCTGGTCACCACCACGCAATGTTGAAGAGGCGTGTCAACCAGGACAGCCCCTCCACACCCACCCCTTTGGCCTAGTGTGCTCTGGTACCAAAAATGTTCGAACACGGTGTTTGTTATAGACAATCCATGACTAGCACAGAAGTCCAACAACAAACACCACTCTGGTTTAGATCAGGGAGGCCGTTCCTCCAAATCACGCCTCTCCATGTGTCTCCATCATTGCCCACGTGCGCGTTTATGTCCCCCAGCAGAACTATGGAGTCCCCCACTGGAGCCCCATACAGGACTCCACTCAAGGTCTCCAAGAAGGCCCGAATACTATGAACTCCTGTTTGGTGCATATGTACAAACAACAGTCAGAGTTTTCCCCCCCACCACCCGCAAGCGTAGGGAGGCGACCCTCTCGTCCACCGGGGTAAACTCCAACGTAGCGGCGCTCAGCCGGGGGCTTGTGAGTATCCCCACACCTGCCCGGCGCCTCACACCTTGGGCAACTCCGGAGAAGAAAAGAGTCCAACCCCTATCCAGGAGTATGGTTCCAGAACCGAGACTGTGCGTAGAGGTAAGCCCCACCAGATCTAACCGGTAGCGCTCCACCTCCCGCACCAGTTCCGGCTCCTTCCCCCACAGAGAGGTGACGTTCCACGTCCCCAGAGCCAGCGTCTGCTGCCAGGGTCTGGTCCGTCAAGGCCCCTGACCTTCACTGCCACCCATGTGGCAGCGCACCCGACCCCAGCGGTTCCTCCCACAGGTGGTGGGCCCATGGGCTGGAGAGATGGGGGCCACATAGCTTTTTCGGGCTGTGCCCGGCCGGGCTCCGTGGTAAACCCGGCCACCAGACGCTCGCTGACGAGCCCGCCATATGGGCCTGGCTCCAAACGGGGGCCCCGGGCTTCCTCCGGGCAGGGTCACTCCATCTCTACCTCGATTACTCATAGGGCTTTTTGACGTTAACCGTGACTTTCTAAAAACGTGTGTGACATCTCATTTTAGAATAAAGCTCCTCAGTTGGAAGTCTTGGAAATATACTTTTAAACCTGTTCTTTTTATAAATTGGAGGTTGTGTCCACACCCAGTGGGAGTTCAGAGCGTCAGTTGGCTTCCACAGATCTGGCACATAAGGCTGAGCTGTTCACTCTCCTATTGATTTCCTTATCAGCGAAAAGACACATAGAATATGCTGGGAAGGAGCTTTTGGCAACAAAAAGCTCTATGGACAGACACACACACACACACACACACACGGAAAAACACACACATTCACAGACACTTATAAGCTGTGGTGGCCCTTCTGGGTCTAATTCTTGGACTACAATCAGCTTTATGACCACCCAGGGAGACTTAGAAAGATGTAGCATTATTTCTGGGGAATTCACACACACACACACTGCATGGTGTCCACAGGACACTGGCTGACAGGGACTCTCCTGGATCTCTGCTACGCACCACTGAGTCTTATCTCTGACAGACAGAACACACACACACACTCACACACACACACACACACACACACACAAAATGCAGATACACAGCCCCAATACAGCTTACAATCATACTCCTCGAGACAAAGACATGTCAGCATGCAAGCTTGCTCACTCTCTGACACACACACATACACACACACACTCACACACACAGGCACAGCCGGGGGTATGGTTGAGACCTTGTTGCCCTGGGGCTTTTACTGCATCTGTTCGACAAGAACCATACAAATGAGAAACGCACAGGAGCAGAGAAAAAATTCTGTGTGTGTGTGTGTGAGTTTGTGTGTGTGTTGACGTATGTGTATGAGCATGCGGATGACAAATGTCAGTGCATCATTTTCTGACTTTTTCAAACCAAAATATAGTTTCTCAACTTCTTTTAAGACAACTTTTCCCTGTGTTTTCTATTATTCCCTCTTTTATTTTCTCCGTGTAAAGATACGTCATGTCTGAGGCAAGGAAGGAAGGGGGCTGCGTTCACAACAAATCACTGCCGCTGCACATTTTCTTTAACATATACAGTATTAACTTTAAGGGAAGTGTGAAGCAGAGGCGTGAATACGAGGAGAATGAGCATGTGAGGAGATGAGACGGAGGGGACACTTAATGATCGAAAGATGAGAGTAGAGTAGAGGTGTGAAGTCGATCATTGTGTTTAATATGTCTTCCTTTCTGCCTTTTGATTTCCATTGCCTCTTTCCTGCGGTCTTTCTGATCTCTCAGACAAAGGCGTCCGGAAATTGTTCTGATCACAAAGAAATCATTGAAAACAACTAACAAAGATAATTGTGGTAATCCATGCATTGTAGTGTTTGTGGTAATCTTTCCGATTTCATCACAGCCTTAAATTGTTAGCTGTCATTGTCTGTGAAAGCCCCATTTCCATACACTTTTATTTATTAAGTTATTGTTTCTTTCTCTTGAAAGTTTATCATAAAGGTTGACGGATCTTAAAACTCTATCTATAGTTTTATTACCAAAAAATAGAAATAGAAATTGTCTTACTTCTATGTTGTGCCAGGATATCTTCAATTTGCTGTGTTATTTGTCGTAGTGTGAAAATTGAAAATTATTATGATTGAAAGAGTATGGGCCTGGGATATAGTATGTTATGTATTTACTGTATATAGTATAGTATGGGATTAGTTACTTTACAGAGTAAGGTGTTGGTATGATGTTGAGGTTTTCATAGCAGCAATGCAAACAATTACAATCCAGGAACACAGAAAAAGGCATTGCTTTTCACAGAGGTTGCCCAATTTTTCTACAAACAACAACGTGTGCCATTGGAATCATTTGAAGGAAGACATCATCCGTTCAGCCGGCCAGCAGTGTTGTTTCACAGATTAACGTGCATGCATGCATGAGCACGTGGGACAACGACTCACACACACACACACACACACACACACACACACACACACCGACATGCACAGCGCACAGAGAGGGCACTGTAACATCCCCAGATTGCCCTGGTCACACCTGGCTGAACAACATACTAATTAACCCCGATTTCACTTAGCAGCCCGGGTGAACACACTAATACACACACACACACACACACACACACACACACACACACACACACACACACACACACACACACACACACACACACACACACACACACACACACACACACACAAACAGATTAGTTTGGACACACAATAACCGTGACACCTCACACATGAAAACACAAATGAAAATTCATGCAGAAACACACACCCAGAGAAAAACTTAAGCTCCATGCAGACGATCCCAACCACACACAAATGAATAGAATTAAAAAAAAACTCAAAACTACACAAATGTACAGTATCTCACAAAAGTGAGTACATCTCACATTTTAGTAAATATTTCATTATATCTTTTAATGGGACAACACTGAAGAAATTACACTTTGCTACAATGTAAAGTATTAAGTGTACAGAGATTGGCATGGGGTACTTTCCATAAAATCATCTCTCAATGCAAATCAAACCAGCTATTAGGCTAACCGACATAAAACCATGCCAATCTGTAGGTATGGTGAAAGGTATGTGATGATGTGGGGCTATTTTAATTCCAAAGGCCAAGGGAACTTTATCAGGATGCATAGTATCCTGGATCCATGAAATAACTAGCCTTTCGAAATCAAAATCTGCCTGCCTCTATGGGAATTTAACATAGCGGTGGACTGACTTTTGTTGCCAGCGGTTTAGACATTAAGTGTTGAGTTATTTTGAGGGGACAGCACATTTACACTGTTATACAAGCTGTACACTTAATACTTTACATTGTAGCAAAGTGTAATTTCTTCAGTGTTGTCCCATTAAAAGATATAATGAAATATTTACTAAAATGTGAGGGGTGTACTCACTTTTGTGAGATACTGTACGTATGAAGGACAATAATACAAATATAGCGACACACACAGGGCTCATGAGTGCTCATGGATGTGCATGTGTAATATTGCAGTTCTCTCTTGTTCACTGTTTTGGTATTGGTAATTCCCCTGGCACAATGCATGGCTGACAGCACCTGGGCTTCAGACACACACACACACACACACACACACACACACACACACACACACACACAGGAGGATGAAAACGGACACACATTCACACCAAAAGACACATTCTGCAGGGTAACACACACACACACACATTTGAACATTCTCAGGAGTGCAGTCTGTGTGCTCTACTAACAGATGGTAATGACAGTTTCAGTCCCTGGACTATGATCTAATCAAAACAACACACACACACACATATTTCAGTCTCCCTCAAGATTAAAACATCCTTCACACCAAATAAGGTTAACAGCATAATTCATTCCAAATATGCATTGAGAACATAATTTAGGCCGACGTTCCTCTACATTTAAATGCATTTCAGTAATGCAATTTAAATTCCATTATAAAACAAACACAGTTCAATCCCCCATTGTGCCACATGAGGATATGTTATATGTTTAATAGAAAACAATTATCTTAAGGTAGAGATATGTTTTGGTCAAAATGTATCTCAGACATCCAATTTATACTTCACTGTAAGCATTTTTATTGTTAAAAAGGACAATTTACAGCTTCTAATAATAAATTGTCGTAAAATGTCTGTGGGCATGTTGTACTTTAACTTCAAAACCATTCCTCTGTGCTTCTACCGCTGTCCCCAAGGTATACATTTTGGGTCGAGGTGCAACACAGCATGTTGTCAAAAGACAACCCACGGAGAATGTCAAGCAACCAAGCATAAACTCAGCTTTACAGTGACTGAGCACATGGGGCTTGTGTGTCTTGGTCAAGGACACCTAAAGAGAGAATACAAAAGGTCTTGAGAGGTATTTTTTTCCTGCTGGTTAGGTGATGTGTATAAGGATACGAAATACAAGTTGAGAGCATGCTCTGTTAACGGTGCGTTCCATTTGAACTGGAAAAGTCGGATTTTCAGAGTTCCAAGTCGGAATTTTCAACTGGAACTCCCCCTGAAGTCGGATTTCCGACTCGGAAAGTCGAAGAACCTCACAGTACACAGAGCAAAGCCAACCTCAAAATCCGACATGGCTGCCCCGTGCATCAACAGTAGTGAAAGCTGAAGGAACTACACTTTCTTAGCACTTCTGTCATATTTGTGTCCCACTAAATCGGTCGTATACTGTTGAGTAAAATAAAGTTGTAAAAGTGCTGATTCTAATAACCATGTATGTTTTATGTTTTAAGTAATAAATTGTATGCTGCAACCGGGTTATGAAAATAGGAATGAATCTATATGACTGTTAATGTCAGGACTGATCTGGTCACAATCACCACCTTTTGTCTCTGTAAACAATAGGTAAAGACAGACCCTTCCTCTCCCCCTTCTCTTCCTGTCTCTTGCAGATAAATTAGATTAAAACCAACTATTATCATATAAAGAGAAACCTTCTGCTTCCTTCAGTCTCCAACCTCCTGGTGCCTTAGTCTGGGTTAGGACAATAGAATGTTAATTCCTGTAAACTTGTAAAGACTTGACATCTGCATGATAGAACCTACTGATCTGTGGGTAAAAATGTCAGGTCAGAGTTTAGGGCATGTCCTTCCTAATTGGACAGCGAAGAAACCAACGAGATATGTCCAACCTGTCACCATGCCAACAAAGAGCCTATGAGGAAGGCTCTTACTCACGAAGGAGAAAAGTAACCGCCTCTGGGATTGGAGGAATAAAGCAGGGGGGCGACAGAGGTTCGGGGCGAAATAGATGTGGAAACTTGAGGGTTAAGCAACCATTTTCAAGGCCCGCTGCAGCGTAATTCTCTGTATTTTGACTTATCATTTTTATTAATAAATCTTTGTGTTAACCCTTCATTTGGACCCCAGCCTCTCCTTCTTCAGAGATTCTGAAACACGTAAAATCTCTACAATACACAGTCCTGTCCAACTTCTATCTGTGGATATGTTGCTGCGCTGTTTGTATGCACAAAACACAGTGTAATGTGTTGTTATCAATTGCTAACAATGGCTAACCTGGCTAGAGCTAACACCAATTGTTGTATTGGAAAACAGCCAACTCAGGTGTCATGTCATTCCCAGCTCTGGCTTCCGGCTTCTGATGTAAATGCAACGCAGTATAACACTGTAGCATACAGCTAAGCGAAAGTGGCCAGTGCCACTATGGTGAGCAATATGAGGCTAAGTGCTATCACATTGCTAACACTTTAGCATAGCTGTCTTTGTGCCAGTACTTAAGCATACACTGTTTTGGCTAATAGGAGGCTCAATGGCAGTACGTTATCATGCTTCCGTATGTTGAGTGATAACTGATAGTGCTAACACCATCTGCTGGCTCAGTAACATTGTAGCATGCATTGTGTAGAGTAATATAAGGCTCAGTGCTAACGCATTAGCATACTATTGTGAGTCAAGCCTTCGAGCATACACTGTCAGTTGGCACAATTCTTAACATTGATGTATTATAAGAACTGGATAGGGAGCCGCTGCTTTGTTTCCAGTGGCCACTCACAGTATTGCTCACAGTAAATCCCCCTGCAGCCCAAAAAGCATTTTCCCCATAGGCCACCATTGTAAAACAGACATCTGTAAAACTGTTGACAGGACACCTCGAACCGCAAACAAGGTTGATTATGACTCTTTCTATTATGAATTTTTAATCCTTGGACTAAAAGTAAAACTTTCCTTGAGCTGATAAAAGCGATTTAAAAACCTGCCCCAATGTAAAGTCTAATAGGGGATTATCACGCTTCCGGGTTTCATGGGCGGGATTTGTCAACTTTGTGCATGTCCACTTCCGGGCAGTTCAACAATGGCTGAAACGAAGGCTAGATGTCACTGCTCTGTTCCACTTTGTAAATCGAACAAACAACGCCAACCCTACTTAAGTTTCCATGGATTCCCGACTGAATTGAGTCTAAGGAAGAAGTGGATTAAAGCGGTTCGCCGGGATGAGGGGCCAAACTTTAAAATAAAACAAGGTAGCACGTTTGTTTGTAGCCGGCACTTTAGTGAATCAGACTACACTAACGCTACAGGTAGTGCTAGCAGGCTAGCGTTAGCTGACGTGGCTAACTTTACCAACCGAGGTCGCATCAAGCGTCTGCAAATCGGTTCTGTGCCCTCCCGTTTCCAGTGGAACAACTGGGGACTGCCAAGAAGGGAGTCTGCTTATAAAAGAGCATCAACTCGCGCAGGCCATGACGTTTGTCCAGCCCTTCCTCTGGAGCAGCCCTACCATGTGAGGAAGAGGCGATGGAGGAGGTCGCAGCTTCGGTGGTGATGACAGAACATGATTACGGTTCTGCTCCTAAACCAGGTATGTCTGTTTTTGCGGTGTTCTGAAATGTTGGACTACCTCCTCATGATGACCTACCAGCTTCATCACAAGTACAAACATTGCATTTTATATCTTACTTGATTAAACGTAAAGGTGAATATTGAGCTATAAAAAGCTATTTCATGTAGCTTTAGAGGTCCAAAAAACTTCCAATATGCAAGTCACAGACAAAATCTGGGTCAGATGTTTTAATTTTTTCTCTCCTCTCATACAGGTGCACTGGATGCTGCTGCTGCACAAATACAGCAACTGGAAGACAAAATCAAGGAGCTGACAACAGAGCTGTCACGCAGCTGAAAGTGGGTGAAGTGCATTTTCACCGGATTTTGTGTCGGACAGACAAGGACATCCTTTTTACACAAAATTCACGTCAAGATATGTTTTTGTCACTTTTGGGAAGAGCAATTCAACCATCTGCCTCCATGGTGGTTTATTGGTCGAAAGCTCAGAAAAAGGGACAAACATTTGAACCCATTTCTCCCAGTCCAACGCGAGGGCTGTAACTGGTTGATGAGTTTTTCTTTCTGCTGCAGAGTTGCTGCAGGCCTGCAAGAGAAGGTGCTGGCTGACATGTTTCAGGTCAGTGTGTCCACTGTCTCCCGTGTTGTTATAACGTGGGCCAACTACCTTTACCTGCTCCTTGGCTCCCTTCCCATCTGGATGAGTAAACAGCAAGTCAAGAACACCATGCCAAGCAAATTTGTGTGTACAGTCCAGATGTTCGGGTAATCATCGACCGCACCGATGTGCGATGCCGCAATCCATCATCCCTCACTCTCCAGTCTGAGGTTTTCTCATCGTATATAAAACACGACAACCTTGAAGGGATTAATTGGGATTGCCCCATGTAGTGCTGTGACTTTGTGTCAATGTCTCTTCACGGCTCCATCTCTGACCGCGGAGCGAACGAACAAAGTGGACTGCTGGACTTACTGGAGCCAGGAGATGGCTGCATGGCAGACAAGGGTTTCACCATCGAGAAGCTGCTAGCTGACCGTGGGGCACTGCTGATTATACCACCCTTCAAGATGACAGGTAGGCATGAAAGGAATGAACATTTCAAATTAAAACTGTGACCAAAATGATAATCATTAAGGTGTGCAGACAAATGTTTAAAAAAGTACTGAGGCACTCACTGAAATAATAGAAATGAACTTATTTCATCTCTAACCACAGCGCAGTTCACACAAAAAGGATGCTCTAAAAACACAAGCACGCCCGACTCCACGAATCCTCGTGGAAAGAGCAATACGCAGCGAGTCAAGGAATATCGCATCTGGGAAACACACTCTCCCTCTAACCTTGTCTGGGACAGTCAACCAGCTGTGGACCGTCTGCTGTGTGATGACCAACTTCCAGGGACCACTTGATTTAAAAGGCTACATCCCTGTTGAATAGTGTTTCCCCGATCACATGCATTCAACTGTATACTGAATACAGTGTATATATTGAATGAGATGTATATAATGAATGAGAAGTCATTCATCTATAATCAATTGTAAAGGTCAGTCCATCCTGAAAGTATTCAAATAATGTAAATATGTAAATAATGTACTCAGAAAAAGGGAATTAATAAAATCTTTTATTCATTCATTTCCTTTATTCATTCAGTTCATTTCACTTTCTGCTGAAGATACACATTCATATATGTACCAAAGAAGTACAGGTCCACCTTCTTTTCATCTCTTTTATCATTTCATCATCCCTCCAGACCCTTTCGACTGTTAAGTCTCCCTCAGTATCTGTTATAAAATCGCACCAACTCAATCCAGTTACTGCCAGTTGGCCTTGAACCTGCCAGTGGTATTTATGATTCTGCTTCAGTTTTGCCTGACCATTCACAATTTTATATATGTCCTGCCTCAGAAATGCTGGAGATGTCCGGGCACCTAACTTCAGCAAGCCCAAAAACGGAATGGCACTAGGGTCATATACCACCCGGCCTAGCCCCGATGTGAGGGTATCGAGCGTGGATAACAAATCCACAGCGTGAGACATTTACATTGAAATGTTTTGAATATTGTTCCAGCACCTGTGGCTCGGCGTTCAAGGGCTCCTTTTCATGGCGGGAGTCTGGTGTACTCCCTTAAGTATCCGCCCTGCCAGGGTCTGACCAGAAGACGGCCCTTTCACATGGCTAACCTCATAGAACCTACTAGCTGTCACTCTAGGCTTGCGTAAAGCTTGCCATAATGGGCACTCAGACTGCTCACGTGTCTGCTCCTCTCTCTCAGCTGCCATCTCGTGTGTCACAGTTAAGCTGTCCAAATGGAGAAACTGTTGGGAGTTTGGGTCAACGTTTGGAAAAGTAGTGGGAAATGTTGACCCCTCTAAAGGCAGTTTAGGGAATGTTGGTGCACCTGGGTGTTGGACATAATTTCCGCGTTTGACCACAGGAGGACACTGGTAGGACAGGGGTGAACCTCGCGGCACAGGTCCGAACCTGGAGTCGACCATGGAGAGTTGAGACAAGCCATGCAGCACTGAGGATATTAGTGTTGCGCGCTGAGGTTTTTCAGTCCTTCCCCAAGAGACAAGACTTGCGGGTCTGGGAGGGATCCTGAAATGTAAAATTAAAAACAGTAAGTGTTAAATTATCCACACATCTCTTGTCTTTCTGGAGAATTGCTCACTGCTGTTACACTACTGTGTGTTATATTTGCTACATAATTATGTGTATAAAAGTGGCAAGATACAATTATGTATTATACGGCAGCCAACAGTATGATATTAGTTACAGTAACATTACCTGTGTATGCTTGATAGAGTGTTGATTTGCATACACTCCTGGCAGATGGCTTTGGTCTCCTAACAACCAAGTCCTGAACCGGCTCTGCATGGATCCCCTGGGAATGATATTAACAAGTAGCCATGATTGTAATAGTATCTTGCTTGTAATGGTGTAAACACTATGCTCGCGGTAGCCACACAGAGTGGCACCGCTTCCAATTCACTCCCATGTTAACCAATGTAGCCAGACGTACAGCTGCGCTGCACCGCTTTGAATAGACTTCCAGTCTATTTTTCAGCTGCCCCGTGTGCCACGCTTCGCTCCGCGAATAGTGTGTCCCAGGCGTAACGTTTGGGATACACTGCTCGTGGAGTTAAGGGTGGCACTTGGGGCAGCTCACGCCACGGCTGAAAAATAGACTGGAATTCTATTCAATGCGGTGCAGCTCCACGGCTACCAATGTTACCTTTGTCCCGTTCGATGCCATGTTTGCAGAGAGCTTGTGCAGGCCACAGGTGGTGGTACAGCTCTCACCTGCGGAACAAGAGATAGAAAAGCAAACCGGGATGTGCTTGTTAACAATCAAAGGTAGACCTCTAGAACCAGTGTCACTCCAATCAACCTGCCCATGTTAACATCCCAGACCACAGCCCTCACCTGCAACATGCTGTAATGGGCACTCTGGAACAACAAGGCCACTAGATGGTTGCACAGAACCTTGCCTGCTGTACAGCTGCATGAGGTTTCTTGAAGTTCGGCTGCATCAGCTTGGAAAACAATCTACATTAAAGACAACACTAATAATGTTAGTTGCTAAAGTTAAACTAAAATGAAAATCTTGTTGCAAATGATACAGAAATGTAAGAAAGAGCATTACAATTAACCAAAAATCCTAGGAAATCTGCAACCGCAGTCTAGGAAATCTGCAACCGCAGTAGAGTAGTTAACCCCTTACACCATTAACTTGCTGGATTCAACAAAAAGGATATTAAAGAATTTAAATGCAAAGTTACATTATCATGATATATATTGATATTTGCATACCGTACGTATGTCACAAATCACATGGCTGTTGACTGACTTGATGTAAACAGGCAACAGTGGAAGGGGTTACATTTCTTGCCATTATGCCTTAGCTTCTTAAAATAACCTTCAAATAATGGGGCTGTTCTCGCTTCTTCATCGACCTGTAACACCTAGACCTGACAGCCACCGCCCTGTCAATGATGTTGGACACTGGTGGACAAAATAATTAATGCATATACTGTGGATTTTTCATTCTAGCAAAAGGGACACTCCTATGCTGACGTTAGCTAGCTGACACTGACAGAGGCTAACGTTCTTCCTATCAGAATACAAATTAAAAGGGTGAATTGACTCAGCCTCATTTAAAGGTGAATAATCTTACTTTACTTGGATTTAACGTAGGTTAAACACATTATAACCATACGAACATCTGAGCTGACGCCAAACTGACGTTAGCATAAGCTAACCTACCTAGCTAATGTTATGTTAGCTAGCTAGCTAGTAGCCACTCACCTTCGTAGTCGTAGATGAAGTTCTCGAAAAGAAACTGTATCCCTTGTCCACATTGGAGCAGGGTGGTTAGGATGGAGTGTTGTTCAGTTAGTCGTTATACGTCAGAAAAAGTTATTTTGGGTAAAATTTACCAGGGATGCAGTATAAGTTAACTTATAATCGTCCATCATAGGTTCGCCAGAGTGATGAGTGATCCACCGGAAGTGGCAGTGCACAAAGATCACTGAATGCGGAAGTACTACGTATCAGCGTGATAATGGCCTATTGTCGGCGAGAGAACTCGTGGGTGGGGCCAGCAGGAAAAAGACTATATACTGCGCATATTCTGTGGGCAGCATACCCAGAAAGTAAACCCGGATGCTAGAAACTTTTTTTGTTGTTTTGCGCCAGCGGAGCAATTCTTCTTGGATTGAATATGCGCCATCCCTGGGTATGGTATCCAATTATTATAACAAATCCATAATTCCTACCCCTTAGCTTACACAGTCTTGAGTGATAGCAAGCTCGCGCTAACGTTTTAGCAAACACTACGTTGACCGATGTTGACTATTAACTATCTAATTACGGATCTCATGCTAACAACTTATCAGGAGACCATCATCAAGTCCATGAGCTGATGGTGAAGTGAGGCGTGGATAAAGAAAGATTATTCAAAGCACACTGAGTGCAACAGAAAGACAGGAGACAGGTAAAGGGATGTAATTATGTCTGACAACAACAGAAAGCTGCAATGTTATAATTCCATCAAAGGCCTTAGAACTGCATTATCCTCCTCAGTACGTCAATCTCTTTCTCAGCAGGACAGCACTGTAGTTCCGGTTGTTTACATGAACCATGGGACGGAGAGTGGGATGGTAAATCCCAGAGATTCCTTAATGTGTTTTGCCCTGTATTGAGTGTGAGGGCAGAGCAAAGTAGGTTGCATTAGAGGATTTGAATGTCCTCCACGAGGGGATATGTCAAGCAGCACAGGCAAAATAGAAGAGGGACAGAGAAAACAAGAGGTGACGAGGGGCGAAAGAAGAGCAATGAAGAAAAGGAAAGAAAGGACAGGCAGGAAGGAGAGAGGAGGAGCAATTGTAATTAATATAATTGCTGCTTTTGAAGAGTAGTCAAGTTACTGTATATTTTAACCACTTGAACCCAAACAATCCCATTAATATTTTGCTTAAGTAGTTTCCAAGTGGGATAAAAAAAATTAAATAAAAAATGCCATCAGTGTTTGGCAACATCATGTATTCTCTGCTTGTTCCTGCACTTCAGTAAAACTGTAGAGTGCTTACTATGTGAAATAGTAATTACATCACATAAAGAAAATTGATCGCTTGGGTATGTTATACATATTTCTGTTTACAGTTTTGGCATCTTTGGAAACGTTGGGAGTCTGTAGTAGGATTTAAAATAGAGTTATTTGGGTTTGAACACATGGGAAAATAAAATAACGGACCGGCCCAAAAGGGTTTATGGGGGTGTAAGAGGTAACAGAACTCCTTTGTAGATATCCCTCCCTGTATTCCTGCTGAACTACTGCTGCACTGGGGAAAATTGGAACCATCTAAACATATTCTTTTAGATAAAAAAAACAATGCTTTTATTTATTTTAAGTCAACAAACACTGTGTTGCCATCTACCCCAAACTTTGACAAAGGAAGGGGACATGAGACACAGAAGGAGGAAGAAAATGAATTGAAAGACTGACGGAGAGAGAAAGAAACGGAGTGAAAGAGGGCTCATTGGGAGTTCCAGTCAATACTCTGAAGTCTGTTCAGTATTCTGTCCTCCGCATTCTCACAGCGCTAATGGGCAACAGCCAAACACACACACACACACACACACACACACAACCCAGGCGCAATTCTCACTTTCTCTACATTAAAGAAGCTGTCCCACTTTACTGCATCCACACTGATTAGACGTGTCAAGCGCTGCCTTTCTTTCACCCATTTAAATTCATCACAAATCCTCTGGTTTTAAGGGGCTGGAAATTGACCTCCTACTCGTAGTTTACGTGAAAGAAGATGAACAGCATGAACATACCTTTAACGATGAGGTCGGCGTAGTTGGACACCCCTGAGCCGCCGTCGGATCGGATGACACAGCGGTAGCGACTGGTGCTGCGTTGCGACGTGTCGCCCACGCTGACGGTTGCAGAGAAACGCCGGTGGTTCACCACCCTGGTCACCATCAGTGCCGTGTCCTTACCGTTCCACTGCTGCATACCGAGAAACATAAGACCAGTCAATTATTGGCAAAAGCCTTTGTAGCTTGTTCTCACCGATGCTAGTCTGGATCAACGGAAGTACATTTCCTAGGATAGAGCCTAGTAGAGAGAAAATCCCGCACACTGACCATTACGCAAGCAATAATTTATTAGAAAAATACAACGTTTCGGTCTCAGACCTTCATCAGGTAAATTCCTAGGATAGAGCCTGACATCATGCACCCCTCACCTTCCTCTCTCTGTGTGTTTTGCCGTTCCTAAAATCCCTTCAATACGGGAAACAACAACAAACTACTCGCTGAAAATGGCACGTTTTGAAGGAAGCTTGGACCATTCAACAAGGCAGGCCTGCTTGGTTCTTTTGGGCAATGATTGTAAAGATTTACAAAGAATATGTTTACGCCATTTACTCTGTAACTGGGACGTTTTGGGACTGATTGGCGGGATTGCCGTGGACGAAGTACACACATACATGTAATATTGTAGGTTATGTTTTCTTTTGCTGGGTGCAAATGTTCCACCAAAACAAGTTCCTTCCAGAGACTATTCTGCAGAGCCACCGACTCTGCGTCCGGAGCTTAGCGCCACCCCAAGACGATTGTGATTGGTTTAAAGAAATGCAAACAGCGTTTTTCTTCTCCTATCCTAGAATGTATCTGTGGTGTAGCCAAACCTTACTCCACAGCGCTGTGGTGATAGAGCTGGCAATGCGAGACTACACCGATGCCGAATTGGCTTTTGAAACACAACCTCTGCATACAGAGGTCATGATGATTGCGCTCTTCTTACAGTAATGGAAAATAATGAAAAAGATGCAGACATTGGATGGGACATTTTCGGCCTTTATTTAGACAGGACAGCTGAAGACATGAAAGGGGAAAGAGAGGGGGGAATGACATGTAGCAAAGGGCCGCAGGTCAGAGTCGAACTTGAGCCTGCTACGTCGAGGAGTAAACCTCTATATATGGGCACCCGCTCTACCAAGTGAGCTGTCCGGGCGCCCGTCCAAATGCAATTTTAACTTAAAAAGATTGTGCAGAGAAATAAAGATCTGGTCACAAATGGAAAAGTTTAATGATGAATAACATTACGTTATATACATATAATCCATGACATCACTTTAAAGGTTTCTGAAGAGATGTTGCGAAGCCTGAAATTTGGTTTACAGTTTGTCGCTATTTGAAATTTACTTGAGCCAGAAAATCTCATTTAGAAAAAATAGGTTAGCAAAGTGGGGTTTACTGCTTGCTTGTCCCAGCTGAATGTGATAGGCTGAGACGTCTGTGAGTCAACTGACCACCTCTTTGAGCCCAATATTGTGAGACATGCATTACAAGAAGTGAAATTAATTCTTGAGTCTCTAACTTATTTTGGGGGGGGTGGATACAGAAATTCTTAGAATAAAGGCTCTTGATGCTCATTTCACTGCCACAGATATGTCCAAGTTTTCTTGGTATCATCTAGCTGTCATTTGCGGAACTGCAGGGTGCTTAAGGCACTTTCACATTGGGTTCAATATTCGGCCACGTTGCCATCATGTAAGGCCAAATCTGGTGTATCTGATTAGAAAATTAGAAATAATTCATATTAGAAATGAATTGTTGAGAAAAGGCAAGTGTAACCTTAGCCAAGGACTGCTGCCCCCACAGTTTCTGAAGTATTTTTTTAGCCTATCAATTTACAGGGATTCCAAGAAGCATGCATCGACAGTAGCACAGTAATGACCCCATATTGAAATCAAAGACCTGGCAGGAACCAAAAGCAATTTGAACAGAGCAAATCAGACATGAAACCAAAAACCGTACCGCTTTGCATACGATCCCCACATCTCCAGATCCAATTGTTTTTTTTACCATTGTAGTATTACAATTTGGAGAAATGTGTTTTTTTCCAACATACCTCCAGTGAGGAGGGTCACTGCTCACTTTACTATACACAGCAGCGTTTTCATTCAGTGAAAACGTGCAAGCTTGCCAGTGCACATGTAAACTAGGACGTATATATGCATGGATGCACACAGCACACACACACACACACTCATACATCCCTTGTACAGAGATGGAGTCATCGGTGCAGAGCGGAACAAGGACTTTTAATCAGTCCTGCTGGGAAGGCTGGGGATGTTTGTCACAGTGTACTTACTTTTTTTATTCTTATTTTCTATAGAAAATGGTCAAAATAAATCATAACTGCATTTGGTACACTGGCCTATTATCCAATTTAAATTATTTATTGCAGGATATTTAATATAGTATTAGATGGATCAATAGATTGTTGTTTCTGATTTAATGGCAGGAGTCTGTCAAAACCATATAACAGGATAGCTCGCGTAGAGTTTAATCACTGTTTTCGAAATCACTGCCTAAGGGATAATCAACGTCAGGTAACCATTACAAGAACACTTCTGCTCAACTTTCAGTAGTGAAACATACCTAACAATTGGTTAAACTTACTACATAAAATGTAGGAAATGGTCGACAAACACAGTAGTAAGTGGCCATGGTATGAGAGCCATAATAAACACAGAAGTGTTCTGATATAGAAAATAATGGACTCTGTAGTGCAGTTTACCTTTTGGCATTCTCCATATAAGCCCATACTTAGACATATCTGGACAACTTTCAGTGTATTATCACTCAAAAATGTTGTGAATCTACAACATTGTAATTAACACATTTATAAATTAATTACTAAATTATAAATAACTAATTTCCATTAGATTCACCTGTACAAGTACTACGTACGAGCCCTTTCTATAGATGTACATACATGTATTGTTTGGGGGTGGCAGTAGCTCAGTCCGTATAGGGAGTTGGGTTGCTAGTTCAAGTCCCCATACTGACCAAAGTACGGAGTGTGGACTGGTAGCTGGAGAGGTGCTAGTTCACCTCCTGGGCACCGCCAAGGTGCTCTTGAGCAAGGCACAGAACCCACAACAAATGCTCGGGGCGCCTGTCCAGCAGTTGCAGCCCCCTTACTCTGACATCTCTCCATTTGTGCATTTATAGGTGTATAGGTGTATAGCATAGGTGTATAGCATGTGTGTGTGTGTATTTCAGGCCTGTGTGTTCTAACAAACAGAGTGAAAAACATTGTAATTTCCCCACTGGGGATCGATAAAAAGTATAAATTATTTAACAAAACTCACCACAGTATGCCACCGAAACACATATTTACTTGTCAGTTTGTAGCAAACCAGGGGAAACAGACCAGCCAATCCGGCACAGGGGGCGGCTCCATGGGCTCAGATTGGGAGAAGCGGTAGAGGGATAGAGTCTATCTGCCTGTTCAAGTGCTGCAGCCACATGGCACATGGCGCTGGTCACACCTGCAGCCCATCAGGTAATCAGGGGAAGGCATTAAGAGAGCCAGCCCAAGGCCGCATGGGAAGGAATGAGGAACTAAGGACCAGAGAGGCAACGCTGCAGGAGTTTGGTTGTTCAGTAAGGAGATTGGCTGGGAAAAAAGGACTGACCTCTCGCTCCGCTTTAAACCCCCACAGGACAGCACCGCATGAAGGCTGACAGACCCCGGACAGGGAAGAATCTTAAGTAAAAGTTTGTTCCACTACCCTTTTCCTGACCTAAGTTATTAAAGAACACTTTATGTTAAAGCCAACTGTCTCTGAGTTACCTATTTTCATTGTGAATCAGGCTTCCAAGTCCCCTGGGTTGCCACAAGGTGTAACAGTTTTATAATGTGTGGAAATTTACGTAATTCTGACTTTCTACAAGTTCCGCATGTACACTTCCTGCTGATATCGTTCATGCAGACCAATACGAAGGTACTAACCTGTAGCCAGAGTTTATCGTGCTGAGACCATTTCCCTCCGGCAGTGCACTGGAACGTAGCATTCTGACCCACGTTCACCTCCACATTCTGCAGACGCAGGAAGTGAGGCGCTTTACCTGAAACACACACCGTAAACAGACACTGTGTAACCATTCAGGTCAATTTTCTGTACAACTAAAAAACATAGAAAAGGCACCAATCCATTTTATTTAATTTTTTTATGCGAATTCATAATTAAATTAATAATGCTTGCTCTTGGGGGATTTACCAGAATTGTTGGGTCCTTGTATGTTATAGAGTGTGGTCTAGACCTACTCTATCTGTAAAGTGTCCTAAGATAACTCTTATGATTTGATACTATAAATAAAATTGTATTTTATTGGAATCATATAATGCAGAGTCTCAAAAGAAGGTAGAGGACTATTTGCTTTTGTTGGGGACCTTTTACGAAGAATAAAGGATCTGATTTTCTTTCGGTGATATTTCTTTAGAAATCCCCGGTGCACTAGACCATACAGACGCAAATCTTTTTTTTTTTCATTTGTCTCATTTTTTTAATTCATTCTTTTATGTATATTTGAGTGGTCCTTGATAAACATCCCAAGGGTAAATTAGTTCTGTCTAAATAGGGTTTCAAGCTTTCTAAACTAATAAAAGTTCCATAATCATGTATTAAAGCAATTGGCAGGCAACTGAAAGAGGCCATCTTGTTATAAAAGATATGGTAGATCCACACTGGGTTATAATAGCAGATGCCAGTGGTAATGAGAAAAAAACACTTGCAGAAAACCCACAACAGTAAACCAGTTTAAACAGGGCTCAATGTTGCTGTCTGGAGCCAGGCAGAAAAAAAATGTATGGGATGGCTATGAGAGAGATGAGCAGGCAGACAGTGAGACAGACTGCCAGACACTGGGTGACTTTGGCCTGGCATTGAGATCAGCCAGCGACTGGTTAATTTCATTTTCACTGTCTGCAGACAGAGATAAGCCTTGCGGAGTATGCATCGATCATTTAGCAATGATAATTTGCCCCGACACTAATGGTCAGTTTGTTACAAATGACAAGAACTTATATATGAATGTATAATATATATATATATATATATATATTTGTTGTGGTGCATTTACCTCCCTTGTACATTCTTCTTTCTCCTCCCTCTCTTTAAATAACCTCAGATTTTAGTTTTCTACTTTATTTTCTCCCATTGTGAATACCTCTACTCTCCTTCCGCTTTCTACCATGGACTCACCCACTTTGACGAATCTGATTAGTGCACGGCACAGATGAGCCAAGTGTTCTGTGCCAGTTGTTCAGAGAGAAAGAAAAGGCAAACCGAAAGAAGAGACTGATAGAAAGAAAGAAATTCAAAGACAGTGCCAAGTAGCGTGAGGAAGGCATGGGACATGCAGAGAAATGGGGGGAAAAGAAACTAATGAGATGAACAAAAAGTTTTATAAAAATCATCTTAAACACAGTGTTGAAGAAAGAATCGTTTTTTTTCCAAATTAAAACGAAAAGAGCTTCTGGTCACGGCTGTTTTTTTTCTTTCAAATTATTATGCATTCTTAAATTATGTATTATGAAAAAAAAAAAAAATACAACCTCATGTTATGTCAATGACGTTTACACACTGACTTTGAAACTTTCATCCATCATTGAAGTTTTCGTACTAGATTCGATTTTATAAATTTTTAAAAAAATATTTGCATACGTCAAAAGCTTTAAGAGAGTAGTTTGAACGCCGTACGTGCAAACACCATCATCCCAAATGGCTTCTGATAGGCTGAGTCCAGAGTATGTGAGCGGCGCGAGTGGAGCGCGAGTGGGAGAATTTTGGAAAATCTGATTTAAGTGAGCGACAAGCGGAAATTTATAACGTGTGTTACAAAGTGACGCACGTTCGTCTCTGAAGTAAAGGCCGGACTACAATAGAGCTGTTTGGAGCAGTTTGTGAACAGTGTTTTCTGTTGGAGATGGTAATGGACTTTGGGCTTTTTCACTTTGGAAGCCTATTACATGCACAAAAAAGATACAGTATATAACACAATAAAGTTAAGGGAAAAAGCCTAAAAGCATACTAGGAGCACTTTAACTCAAGAATGGAGAGGACCACAAAATCATCCTCACTACTCCATTCTGTCTCGTATTGCAAACTTCCGCAACAAATAGAATAATAAAACACATTGGACTCAGTGTGCAGGGTTTCAGTGAGCGTGACGGATTAAGAAAACATACAAAAAATACGAACTTGGTGTGCAAAGGCTTTTAACCTCTAAGAGTGACTATGTCATGTTTTGTTGTACTCAAGTATAATGCAAGTAAAGTTTAATTGAACTGAACGAATGTATAACTAATACTTAAGACAAAAGAAAAAAAATGCAACAGTGCCAGTAGGAACTTATAAGAATAGATGTTGAGAACGCGAGGGAGCAATACTCGGTAGACAGAGAGAGGTAAGTAGGCCACCGAGTGTTGCAGTAAGCAGTCTGGAGTTTTGTGAAGCAAAGTGTTTCTGTCAGATATGAGCGATGAAGACCCTGAGTTTGGACCTTCTTCCTGGCTCTCTGCAATCTGTCTGCAAGCCTCACAATCTGTCCTTCACACCGCCTTTGTATGTGTGTGTAAGTGAGAGCAAGCTATAAAACAGATGATGCTCAGTGGGGCTACAGTTGTGCAGGGTCAACCATTACGACGCACACACACACACACACACACACACACACACACACACACACGGTCACTTACGGCAGGGGTGAGCCAGAACTCGTATGTCGTCGATGGCGATGAAACCTGGATGGCCTTGAACTGAAACCGCTTCAAATATTACCTGAGAGGGGAAGGAAGGAAGGAAGGTAGGTAGGAAGGAAGGAAGGAAAACAGAAAGAAAGAAATCAGATTGAGCCACAGTTTTCACCAAAAGTAGTCTTTCTCCCACAAACTGCAACACCTTGATGCCCCTGCGAAGCTCATATGGAAACCCCAGGGGAATTTCCAGTAAAAGTCAGAAACTATTCCTCTCTTCACTTCATTCCTTCCTCCTTCTGTCTCTGTCCTTATGCCACCCACATATGTCGATCCTCCTCCCCCTCCTCCCTCCTCTCCTCTTTCCTTGTCTCATCCTCCTCCTTCATCCTCTTCATCTTTCTCTCTCCCTTTTCTTTTTGCTCTCCATTCTTGATACCTACCCACTCTTCTCATTTCTTTCTGTTTCCTCTCAGCCATCTCTCTCTTTGTCTTCCTTTGTATGTATTTTCTCTCTCTCTATCAGCTCTTTTATTCTCTTTTTCATGTAATTGTAATTTGTGTCTTTCCCCACTACTCTCGCATCACATCACTCACACATTTCCTTTACCACAGACTTTGCACACACACTCTTAGGGTGACAGGCAGTCAGCAGGGCCATGCACTTCTGACCCACACAGATATACTAGTACACACACACACACACACACACACACCATCTCTGTGCTGTACTTGTCAGAATCCTCAACAGTATAAACTGGGACTTAGCCTGAATACTAAAGACTTCTGGGAAGACTGTACTCTCTTCTTTTCCTTAAAAAAAGAAATCCCCCTGCCCTGGCACACATGTCAAGTTTTTAGACGCCATAGCTACTGGTACATACTGGATACTGATATATATATTTAAGACTCTCGTCACGTTATGCTCTTTTCCATCGTCCTGTCTTTCTCTACTTTGGACTACCTAATAAAGACAAAAAGGCAGGAAAAAAATCTGTGAGCTTTCTCACTTTATACTGGCTTCTTTACTCACTATCCTCCATGTTTTATTTATCAAAAGAATCTACAGTTTTGGCAGTGATTCATCCAGGAAGTAAAATCCCACATTTACATGGCAACAGACCAGAAGTGTATCAAATTGAGGAAAACATGCATGAAAATATGTGAAATGTTTTATCTCGTAAATCTGTGTCAACAAGGGGAAAGTAAAATATGTTCTTTTTTCGTTATAGTTCAAATGCAAAAAACAACACACAATTAGCCTAATCCTCCAATTTAATTGGTGATAAAAGTGATTTCCATCCAGTTGTACTTCTGCTAGTACCAGAGGATACTTTGAGATTGTAGAGCAGCTTAACTAATTTGAAAAAAAAGAAATTATGATTTATTTAAAATAATTTATCAGCTGTAACACCTGGACACTGGAACAGGTAGCTAAAAGTAATGAATACATGAATGGTAGGAATAAATAGCTAAAAAGAATACATAAACGGCTGAAATGGTTCGCTGAATGTAATGACTAAATAGTCCAAATAGTTAGCTAAAAGTAATGAATAAATAGTAAACTAAATGAGCTAAATGTAAGCTATGGCATAAGCGGCTGAAATAGTGAGCTAAAACTACTGAGCTAAAACAGTTGAAATAGTTAGCTAAACCTACTGAATAAACAGTTTAAATAGTAAGCTAAAACTACTGACTAAACAGTTTGAATAGTTAGCTAAAACTACTGAATGAACAGTTCAAATAGTTAGCTAAAACTACTGACCAAAAAGTTCAAATAGTTAGCTAAAACCACTAACTAAACAGTTTGAATAGTTAGCTAAAACTACTGAATGAACAGTTCAAATAGTTAGCTAAAACAACTGACCAAAAAGTTCAAATAGTTAGCTAAAACCACCAACTAAACAGTTGAAATAGTTAGCTAAAACTACTGACTAAACAGTTTGAATAGTTAGCTAAAACTACTGAATGAACAGTTCAAATAGTTAGCTAAAACTACTGAATGAACAGTTCAAATAGTTAGCTAAAACTACTGACCAAAAAGTTCAAATAGCTAGTTAAAACTATTTGAACAGTTCCAATAGTTAAGTAAAAGTAATGGATAAATGGTTGAAACATTCAGCTTCACTCCCAAATAGTAGTAGCATGATTGCTGACCATACCAACCTAAATATTGACAGTTCAATAACTTGTAATACAATAAAAAGTAACAATATCCTCGTTGATATAATTAAGTGTTATACATTTGGAACACATTACAAATTGATGAAAAGATAGGTGTGTTCATCTATCAGGGCTGTGAAGGTACCTCAGACTAAACAGTTTGGGAACCATTGGTAGGCTACAACCCACTGCAACACACACATACATAGACTTTAATTTGACAATGTTTTTGTCCTTTTTGAAAAAGAAAATGTCATTTCTCCATGGGAGGTGACTCCTCATTAGGGAGGGAAACACACACACACCTTTATGTCACTTTGGTTACCATTGTGCCTCAGATCTGTGTGTGCGACACAGGGGTGCCTTCATTTACTGAACATAGCTCAGTCATTAGGTAAAACACAGTTGCTTTTGTGCTACCTCAATAAAACATCACAGCAGGGTATGTCTCTCTGCACCTTAAACAGATCGACAGACAAAATTAGAGCCATTAAATAGCAACAGCTTTGTGTTTCCATATTAAAGGAATTCACAAATAGAAGCCTGTTGGTCATCTTACCTGTTAAGTGATGAAACTCAATCCACAACTCCAACTATGGTCATAATTCATCTTAGGTTATACAGCTTTATTGTCTATGGTTATACGCTGAAGTGTTAGCATGCAACATCAAAAAATGTAAAGACAGTCGACATAGCATCAGTGAAATTAAAAATTGGTTTGTGGGCTGCCGTTTTGAAGCCTCGAATTTGGCAATTTGGCAGTCACAAACAATCTTTTTTTTGTACCTTTCACACATAAATTGTCAAAACTTACAGAGGCACCTTCTGCAGTTGACTGTCTATGGATTAAAGTAAATATTACTTTATTTTTTTAGGGGGGGGGCAATTAAAAAGGCAAACCACGTCAGGCAGGACATTTGGAATATAATACATTTCTGCCTAACGCACGACATAAGGGAGTGTAATTATAGAACTCAATCACATTAAAAGATTACTTTAATCTGGCTCATTTTGTTTTGGCTCAAGAATTAAATGATGGACAAAAAGGAGCAGGCAGCATTAGAAAAAGAAAGGTTAGCCTTATTATTGAAATATATAGCCTGCTGTATTATTGTTTTTGTCATGGATCATATTCATGACATGTAATCAGCCTTTGCAAAAATGTTACTAATGGCTGTTCATGCCAGCAAAGACAGAAGATACATTTGTGTGTGTGTGTGTGTGTGTGTGTGTGTGTGTGTGTGTGTGTGTGTGTGTGTGTGTGTGTGTGTGTGTGTGTGTGTGTGTGTGTGTGTGCGTGCGTGCGTGCATGTGTGTGTGCGTGTTACCTGATAGGAGTTCGGCCAGAATGTAGAAATGGCCAGCTCAGCCTTCACCCAGCCTTCAGTAACAGTATCAGAGGCGTTCCATACTGGGTTACCCTGAGCGCCTCCATTCACCTGCAGGCAGACAGTGAAAAAAGACAACAAAAAAAACATAAAAAAAAAAAGATTTAGTGGATGAAAAGAGAAAGCCCAAATCTTCTTTCAGGTTTCAGAAAGTAAAACTGGAGAATTTGTACGATAAAGCCAAAATAAAGGTGTCATTTTTACTATTTAATAATTGTATCAATTGTAATTAAACAAGATGATAATTACACCAATCAGTAGCTTCTGCCATGGGCATTGCTGGTGATAGTGTTTCTCTTGTAACTCTTGACTCCTTAATCTTCTGACATTCATTCCGTATTTATCAGTTAATTAATTAGTCGATTACTTCACGCGTGGATTCTCCAATCCAGTGATGTGTTAATCCCCTTGCTCAGTCACTTACAGATCTTTGGCAATCCCTTTATGTCATGACTTATCTTTTCATCCCTTTCATCCATCTTTACATTCCCAGAGTTCACTAGTCTGTCCTTTCAACACTCACACCCTCCATCTACAGCTCTCTTTCAAGCTTGTTATTCTTTTTTCCTGAAGATGGTCCAGTACCAAAACAGTGCCTGCTATTAAACTTTTTTTTTTTTTTTTTGCAAGTTAGACAGTGTGCGGGAGTTTCTTTGCAAACTTTTTTATTCTACCCATCTGTCCATCAGTGACTTCAGACCATAATATGTATATACACTCACACTCACAACCCTGGTTGCTATCCCTAATGTTTGTTTGTTTATTATAACAAATGTTATGATTTCCTATACTTTACATGCATATGTGTCCATGCACACAAACACAATAACCAAGCTATAAAATGCAGTAGGGCTAACTTGATCCATATTAATAGTAAGGCTGGGTATCGTTAAAAAATAAATTAATACCAATATCGTAAATTCGATACCGATTCATGAACGTTCCTTTTTCAATACCAATTTTTTTTTTTACATCCATGATAACATAAAGAAATTACAACATTACGGTACAAATCTTTTATTTTTCAGCTTTACACCGCACACTGTAGTGAAGCTGCTCAAAATACAGCAACACACACACACACACACACACAAGCCGTCTCTGTGTGTAACGGAGAGTATTTTCCTGCCTGCCTGTACGTCCTGTAGCATTAGACAGCCAATCAGCAGCATTGTTAGATCTTGGTATGAGCATGCTGCATGTTTATTGGCTCACTGACGCTCATGAGATTGACTCCTAAGTATTCAAATTTTAGTATTGAATTACGAGGCATTTTTCGATACTCCAAACAATGGAGGCATTTCCGTCGGTACCCAGCCCTAATTAAAAGGGAATATTTGAGGCCTGAATTTTCATGACGTCGTCTTCCTCTCTCTCTGTCACTCTTTCTCACTCACACACACAACACACACACACACACACACACACACACACACACACACACACACACATAGTGCGTTTCACTATCTTTGTGGGGACCTGCCATTGACATAATGCATTCCCTAGCCCCTTACCCTAACCTTAACCATCACAACTAAATGCCTAACCTTAACCCTTACCCTCACCCTAACCATAATCTAATTCTAACCCTAATCCTAAAACCAAGTCTTAACCCTCAAACAGCCCATTAAAGTTGTGGGGTCTAGCATTTTGGCCCCACAAAGCTATCCGGACCCCACAAGTATAGTGTATTCCTGGTTTTTGGACCCCACGAATGTAGTTAAATGAGAACACACACACACACACACACACACACACAACACACACAAAGACACGCTGCTGAAACACTCATTGCCCTAGGGCGAACTCCATCACTCTTTGACAGAAAACAGAGGTATGTTTGTTTAACTGTTTAATCTGTTCAGTCTATCACCCTTTTCATCTGTCAAACCATCCCTCCCTGTCAGTCAGTCACACACGCACACTCACACGCACACACACACACACACACACACACACACACACACACACACACACCTTGATGTAGACGTTGAGCGTGCCAGGGCTGGCTCCATCCCGGCTGGACAGGGAGTACAGGAAGTCGATGCAGTGGGTGTCATTCTCCTTCAGGGTGGGCATGTAAAGGTGAGCCTTCTGCCCCGACGCCCGGCCCGACGCGTTCACCACCATGAACGACCCTACAGCCACAGAAACAAGACGGACACAGTTCAAATATGATTATAACAAAACAGGTGCACTTTAACGTGGGCGATTTCTTCCACTGACAAGAGCAATGCTCGCAGATACTGTTTTAAAGAATGATTGCCAATCAATAAATTGCTAAAAACAAGTCAATGAAATGATGTGTTCTCAGCATAAGTTCAGCATGCTGTAAATCTGGTTCTGGTACAGGTACATTTAGTCGATCTACACATGTATTTTTTTATATTCCAGAAAGAAAAAGTCATACATTCCACAAAGACAACAGAACAAACACATGACAGATCAGGTCTAACCAGCAATTAACCCTTGTGTTGTCTTCCCGTCGACAAAGCAAAGTTTTGTTTTTCTGGGTCAAGATTTGAAATCAAAACTTCTTTTTTTGCACACTTTTGGTCCACGTTTTTTAATCACTTTTGCCCTTTGTTTCTGCGCTTTTCTTAAATTTTTTTCTTCTTTTTTGCGCCATGTTTTTGAAGCTTTTCCCAAAAAAAATTCTTTTTTTTCCATCGTTCTTTTATCAATTTTTTTCTTCAAATGCTATAAAGATTTATTAAAAACACCCAAATTGAATGAAAGAAGTGAACTGATCATTTATTTTACTTGTGAAGAGCGTTGTAGGGAACCGTCCACGTTGCCTTACCTTGATACAGTCCAAATCAGACTTGGACACTCATGCAGTTGTGTTTACTTGGTATGATATTGGCTGTGATATCGAGCTAGATGAAAATGTCTCTGGCAGACTCTACATCCGCAATCAACAATTACCCATACACTGACTACAAATATGGTGTAATCTTTTGGATAAGTTACACCAAACGGTTAGTGTTTCCGCATCTTGGTGTGTCTTTGCTAGTTTAAGACCGACTCAGTTGTCAATTTCCCATCCGGCGCCCACGTCGTTTAAATAGCAAATGCACCTTTGCGCCCATCTGTGCGCCCCATGGGGCGTGCTGGTCTTACAGGGAGGTGTGTTCAGGTGCATTCTCGGCGTATTGCTATCGCGAGGCAGCGGGAAGTGATCGCGCCGTTGACCAACAAAAACCTGGTCTAAAGTCGCAACATGTCATTGTTATTTTAACAGCGAATGAGTAAAACGCGCCTAGGCTCGTGCACAGCGCGTGCACACTATGCTTGTTACACACACACACACACACACACACACACACACACACAGGGAAGCGCAGCAGCACACACACATGCAAAAGATTACAAATAAAAAACATTACGGTGCAAATCCGCCATCATAATAGCAATGCGCCAAGGTCCAAACGCGCCTGGCTTTTAAAGGGAATGGGAGAGGATACTCTGATTGGTTTATTGCATGTTACGCCCAAAACACACCTATGAATTAAATGAATTAAATAAATTTGTTCAATAAATCGTTAAAATAGGGCCCCTTGTGTTTGTCTTCTTCTCTTAATATAGTGCCCTTGATCAGCAGGTTGCAAAACTGATTAGAGTGCTGTTTCTGTTTAGAAGCAGGGTCTACGACCAGTTTTCCTGCCATCATTCCTTTTGCAGTACAGTATCAGCATCTTCCTGATTGATGAGCGTGTTTTTTTTTTTTTTTAACTTCCCACTGCACCAGAGGTCTGCTGCAAATACAGTTTGTAAATATGATTTTCTAAAAAAGGACTGCTGTGCCGCAGAAACGGTCGGCCAGGTCCGTGCGACATTCGGCTGTCGCTCGATGCAGCAAAAGAAGCAAAAAACAACTCGGGCTCTTTAACGCACTGGAGCTGTATTTCAGCGCCTTAATGTATCCACACGCCCGAGGGTTCTGAACCACGGCGTGAAACACATTTTCTCTGTCGACTCGTGGTTTAAGTGTGTTTTAGTCTCTGCTTTATAGCACAGGATGGGGCGTTTATGGGTCGGCCGGCTCCGTTTGGCTGACTGCCATCAGCCAGGCTGAGAGTTAGAAGCGACTGGTGAGACTACTTGGCAAGAGAGTGGCAGAGGAGAGATACTGAATCAAGCAGGTGCGACTGTGCGGTTCTAACAGCGCCTGTGTGTGTATTGTCGCTCGGCTGCATAGGTGCGAAAGTGTCCTGAATTAATGTTGAACGAAAGAGAGAAAATGGGTGTGTGGCGGACAGCAGCTTAAGAATACATTTGGACTCTCTAACTTTACTTTGAGGACGGTTCTAATCTCTCCGTTTTTCATTGTGTTGGAACTATAGATGCAGTGTACTGATACATTTCTGCTTTGTTATAGCTTTTCCCAAAGATGGAAATGTTTGGATTCAGCAGTCAGCCACAACACTCTTTTTATACACTCTACATGCTACATTTATGGTTCAAGGCAGAATTCTATCACGTAGATTCTATCATATACATAATGACGATAAATTGAAGTCGAGTAAAAGAAAATACAATAAACATTTACGCATTTGTTCATTCATTTACTGATGCGTTTTACTAGAAACTGTTGCCTGGATGGCATGACATTTGGATTTAAAAGGTCAGTGCAGTGACTTTTGAAGAGGAAGGAGTGTGCGGAGGAAGCAAAAGAACAAACTTGGAGCCACACATGACTTGGACTACTGTTCTTGTGAGGACAGGTATTGACTTACATTCATTTGCTGGAGGCTGACCCAGTTAACTAACCGTTAATTGTCACAATTTAACCTTTCGTAACAACAAATTATTACACTTTGATTGCAATTCAGTGTTCACACTTTGGTTTGGGCACCGGGGAGGGGGCAACCTTTTAACTTTTATGTTGCATTCCTACACCTATAGACGAGGGCATAACACACACACACACACACACACACACACACGCAAAATATATATACTATATTAGGTGGCTAAAAGAGATTCCATCCATCACTTCTATCTTGACTAAATGGAGCTAATACACAGCAGCACAGTGCATTTGTGTGTGTTTGTGTGCATACATATGTACTCTATATGTGTGTCTGTGTGTATCAATATTGTTGAAGTTATATTACTGTGGGGTTGCTTGGCAGAGGTGTGTGCGCGTGTGCGTGTGCGTGTGTGTGTGTGTGTGTGTGTGTGTGTGTGTGTGTGTGTGTGTGTGTGTGTGTGTGTTGAAGTAATCTAGCCTGGGTCAGGTCTTTCCACAGCAAAACTGATTACATTTCTTATTCACACCTAGCACACACATGTACACGCAAACCCACCTATCCACCCACCCACACACACACACACACACCCACCCTCCCACCCACACCCACACACACACACACACGCCAACACCACTCGTCACCCACTTCTCTAAATCCATAAAGCTCAGCTCAGTACATTTCTTTTTAAAGGGATTGTCTCATTTAAAATTCTATTTTCAAATACAGTTGACTTAAATCAACTCGACACACAGCCAATAGGTGTGATGTTTGTTACTCAGAGACTCTTCTCACCATGACAACACGGGGGAAGCACAAGCGTTACAATGCACGTACAAACAAAATAAAAAATAAAAACATACGTGCACATATATTTATGCATATACACCAATGACACAGTAACGAACTGGGCCACTTGGACCTAATACATGCAAAGCACACACACACGTAAAAAAGTGACTATTTCAAGACCCATTTCCATGTAGTAAAATATCACTCACACACAGTGTCACACACAGTAAGAAACACACAACACTCATTTCACACGTTGTTTCCCAGCTGTGAGATCAGAGAGGAGCAATCTGTTGACGTGAGAAAACCTGATGAATCTGTCTTCCATGTCAAGACACACACTCTCACACACACCAACACACACACAGACACACACACACACACACACACACACACATCAAAATAACTGGGTCAACTCAGTGCAACAAACGTTACAGCACATACTGCCATGCGAGACCAGCTGTTTTCACAAATACTGTTGAGATTTTGCTTTTATTTTTCCAAAGCCGTCTTCATCAAAAGACAGCAGAAGCCTCAACTGTGTCTTTCAGCCACTGAAGTGCCTTTGAGCCCAGCATTTAACCCCCAGCTGCTGTGGTGGATCTGCACAGTATTGTTGATCTTTTTAGAATATTATAGTGTCAGTGTACACTGAAAGAATAAAGGTTCAAAATGCAGTGTGTCAAAATGCAGTATGTCTCTCCAACAGTGTGATTTCAGCAGCAGCTCACACATACTTCACGTCACTAAAGTGATACACAGTGTTGAATCTATTGTAATTTGGCCTGACACACACACGCACGCACACTCTCTCTCTCTCTCTCTCTCTCTCTCTAACACACACACACACACACACAATAAGTGTAGCGATATACTGTACATCAAGTGTTTTAACCCCAGAAAACAACCAAATTCCCATTAGTCTATGCACACTGCGGTACGTGTTGTTTGTCTTCTGACTTCAAATTTTCTTACAACATAAGTCAATTAGAAGCCACAAGCTTTCAACCTTAAAAAAGGAGAAGTTATTATAGGGCTAGATGGTGGGTTGGCCCACCCCCAGTTTGGAGAAGCAGACAGGAGTACCGACACGGAAGCTAAGCAATGTAAGCTGACGGGGGCAGCAGGGAGATACATTTTGGACACCTAAAAAAAAGGCCTACCTCAGAAAAAAATAAGTGTGCGCTATAGTTAGAATATTTTCACTGCTTTACAATAGGGAAGTGAAACCATTCATCCATATATGCTCTCTTCAAAGCTACAATACTCTTGAAAAAAATAGTAATTTTACCCTGGTCTACTGCTGCTTTGTTTGGTTAGTTTGTATACCATCAAGGCATGATGGCGCGAGGTAAAATTATTGTTTTTGGCTTTGAAGAAAACAGAGAATAAGGCTTCACTTCCCACGTCAGAAAGCGCCGTCTGACAGCAAGGTAAAGCGGTGAAAATATTCTAAATATAGCGTACACTTAAACTGATATCGATTTATTTATTTATTTTTTTAGGTGGTCCTTTTTGAGGCAGCGTAAATATACGTTTAGCTGCTGCCCCTTTCCACAGCAGTACAGTGCTTAGCTTCTTTGCTGCCAAGGCCTTCAGACTATGTGGTATAAATGTTCAGCAATGCTTACAGTCAGTGGTCGGCCACAGCACTGAGCGGTTTGTCTGTCAGATGTATGTGAGAGAGAGAAATGAGAAAACCTGGTCGCCAGTGGGCTTTTCTCACGTTAATACGAAAGACGGGTCAGACAGATAAAGATTAATACAGGCTGGCCTGTTAAAACACACACACACACACGCACACACACACAAAATACTCAAACACATACTAAAGTTCACCACGAGCATACATACAGATGTATGCTTTATTAAGTATTTAATTCAATATAGTTTAGGTTAAAGAGTTGGTTAAAATGTAAATGCACTGATGAATTTGTGGTACTTTGGTGTGATGGCAGTAAATAACTGAGCGGACAATAGTTTCTTTGTTACACCAGGAAGTAGGGTGATGAAGTATAAGAGCGCCAAATTTCTACATAAACAGACAGGTTGGGGTGGTTGATGAGTCAAACAAACACAGGTCTTTAACCAAGTAGAGCAGGGTTTGAGTAGCCTGGCTCCGCCCTCCTACGTACTTCCGCTGAATTTTCATTTCCCTTCAGTACTCCGTCTGGGTTTGTGGTATATTCTTGGGTTTTCTCCGGCCAAATATTTGGTGGTCCAATCAGCGAACAGAGGGAGTGGCTGAGAACGATGACGTTGAGGTTGTTCCGAATATCCAGAAGTTAAATCCCGAGCAAGAACAATCTTTGCTGAGTTGTGTTGGTGGCCATGATGTTGTGGCCCTCCTCCCCACGGGGTTCGGGAAAAGTTAGATTTTCCAGCTCGCTCCGTTAGCGGTGAAGGAGTTGGCTAAGGCGAACGCTAACGATGCTAAGGCGAACGCTAACGATGCCAAGTCGACGTCACGACCAAACGTTAGCGATTGGTTATGGCCGATCCAGAGTGGCTCTGGGCAGATCCAATAGTTTTAAACTTCAACAGAGTACCTGCCTTCAAGGAAGTTAACACTTGTTAACACTCAATGGAGAATGTACTTGGCAAATACTTTGTACATATATATGTAATTATTAACTAAATCCTTTCAATTTGAATGTTAAATGAGAAAAAAAGGAGCGTAGAATTATGGAAGGAAAGGGAAGTAAGAGAGGAAGGAGGAAAGGAAGTAATGAGAAGGCGGTGAAGGAGACAGGAAAGGAACGAGGAAAGAGACAATGCAGGAGCATCAGCTGTTGTGCAGACGTGACTCGAGCCGGATGACAACACCGTCGTAGGGTGAAATGACTCATCTTCATCATCGTCATCTTCGCCATGAAAGGCATGGCAGAGGGAATCACTGGAGCCAGACACACAGACATCACATTGGTCCTCGGCCCATTTCACACATTTAGTACACACGATTCCCCCTGAGGTCACGCACGCGCGCACACACACACACACACACACACACACACACACACACACACACACACACACACACAGCTGTGCTGGAACCCATATGTTCTGTGTCCTGAATGGGTAATGGCCCTGCATCATCATCATCATCATCATCACACACAAACATAGGCTATAGGTAAATCCCATAATTAAAGCTGCAGGGATCCTCTCATCCTCTTCATGCCCTGATTGTTCCTGCTCATTTGATTTTCTGCCAACACTCGTTCATTTACCTTGCTTTCCATCTCTATCTATCTAACCTACATCATCCATCCATCTCTCTGGCTGTCTTTCCACTGTATTGATTCCCCTCTCTCTTTGAAACCTCTCTTTCTCCTTTCCCTTCCTTTCATTCCTGCCTTTATCATTGGTACTTATTTATTACCTTTAGATGTATTTCAGATGTATAAGTGTGTCCATGCCTTGTATCTATCTTTACTGCCATAAACTATTAAAACACAGCTTTTGATTGCTTACATGTCCCATCATTTGCATGTTGTGTGCCCATCTAGATGGAGGTATATTTTGTGTTGTTTGGATTTTTGGGTTGTGCATTGTGCTTAGGGGGGCTGCGTTTGTGTGTTTGTATATATGCAGTTTTTCCATTGGCGGGACGTCTCCTGGAGGTTTAACTTTGGTTGATATTTACGTATTGTGCTGTTAGATGATGTTGGATTAACATGCTGGAATGTTTGGTTTGTGGTTATTTTATTCTTTAATTCCCAGATGAACGTAGAAACCAGATTAATGGTACAATCTGCTTCAGGCTATTCTCTTGAACCATTAGTACATATAGGTAATGCACCGTAATTTGTATGTATCCGTTACTATCGGCTGCTAGCTAGGCTAGCTAGCAGCGCTAGCAGCAGAGAGTAGAAGCCATCAGGCAAGTACTATTTAAATAAACTCCTGGTGTACTTACAAAGTTTCTAATGACTCGTTTTATGAGTACACAACCTATTTGTACTATTGTAGATGTTTGGTACCATTCCGGGCATTATTAGTGGGGTCATTTACAAGATGCACAGTTGGTTCCATTAGCGCCTGCACTAAGCCATTCGGCTGATAGCGCAAACTCGCACAATGTTAGACCAAGGGAAAAAAGCTTATGGGGGGGGGGGGTTGTTTGGCTCGAGGTCACCCTAGGGTGAAATTACTCCGAACTGTCCCTTTAAGTGTAATGTGACCAGCTGTCACGTGACCAGCCGGCGGCTGCCTAATTCCATAGGATATCATACGAATTGGTGTGCATACGTTTTTGTACAATATCATACGAACGTTGACTGCTTCAATGAATGCTACTGGCGTTCGGATCCCAGGTCTTTTTTTTTTTGTTACACTGCTATTCTATATGTTCAGAACTTCCCCACCCTTTGTTTCTTCAAAGGTGGTAAAAGCTGATGGTTTAGTTATTTCAACAATATGTGAAAATGCCTTTTGGGTTCAAATGTGATGTGAATAGCCAACACATTCTCATTTCTATCGCGTAAAGTACGGACGCTTGGTCAGGTGCCTTTGGCGTTGTTATTAACGCTAACAGTGTCCTTTAGCGTCAGGTCTAAACGCGCTTCGTCGGGTATACTTTCCGGTCACTTTTGACGCAATTGAGTTTAGGAAAGCTCGTGGGTGAGCTTATAAAAGGTAAATTTCCGTGACACGCGGGACTGTTGGGTTTAAGAAAAGTGACACACGGGATAGGAACCCCGGTCGCCGGGGTAAAATTCCTGTGTTGGTTGACCCATCCACCACCCCAACCTATCTCCCTACACGGAATTTCAACCTTTCATACTACTCGCTACCGTTGCCGCTCTTAATACAACGTCATCTTACAGCACCGCATAGCTGCTGCTCTGCCCGGTGCGTTCTACACACACGCTGAAGGGTGCTTTTTGCGTCGTATCGGACGCTGATCAGAGCCACTGCCCAAGCGTCCGTATTTTACGAGTTGGGAGTGAGAACGGGTTGGAATAGCATATAGTGTCAATAGTGAATTTTACAGCTACATAAATAAGTTTCCTCCACCCCACAGTCCTTTTTTTCTGTTATCTGTTATCTTTTGCTGTGTTGTATCATCACACTGCTCCTATTCCTCTGTCTCTTAGCTTTGCAGTAATCTGATAAGTGACAAATCGATATTTGAAGCGTCATTTTCAGAGCAATGGTCCAAAACATAAATGCAAACAACTCAATCATCTGTCGGAACGTGAGTACGTGCTGGGTGCTCTCTTCCTTGGTTTGGTCCTCTACACCCTCCATCCTCCTTTCTGTCCCCTCCATCCCTTTTTTTTTTTTAAATCCATTTATAACCCATCCTTCTCTCTCCCTCAGCCCTTCGGTCTCTCTCTATCATCAGTGGCTTGTAAACAGAGACACCTCACCATTAGAGTGAAATTTACTTTTAATATTAGCCGAAAGAAAAAGCTTTTAAAGCATCAAAATCTAATTCATTTACTCCTATTACGGCAAATGGAGCAGGTGGTGTGTCTGAAAGTGTGTGTGCATTTGTGTGAGCATTTGTGTGCCCGGGGGATTTTGTCACTCTTCACAAACCTCATAAATAGCTTCCATAATGCTTTTGCATTTGTTTACATTGCGGTTGGCTGGCTCTCTTCATGAATTTTGACACTTCGCCAACACCTAGTGGCAAAGACATCCCATTGTCAAAGCAAATGTTGGCATATGTGTTCGAAAAAGAGAAGGGGAGCTCGGTGGGATGATTAAAGCTCCAACACCGAGAGGGTGAAGGTTTAATTCCCACCAGGGCAGCACGTCTTAGGATGTATTTTTCTTTAAAGGTCCCATATTATCCTAATTTTCAGGTTTATACTTGTATTTTGGGTTTCTACTAGAACATGATTATATGCTAATTAGTTCAAAAAACACATTATTATCATACTGTATGTCGGATTATACTTGGATTCACTAAGGCTGGGTTAAAATAATCGATTCTCCCATAGAAATCTATCTTTGCTTGAGTGATCTGATATTGATTAATAAAATCCCAAAATCAAACTTTTAATATATGTCTTTTCACCATGGATGTATAACCCACCACAAACGTAATGTAAGCATTCACCTGGTGCATTATATTAAATATTTGAGGGTTGCTTCTTGTACAATTTACAGCAGAAGTTCTCTGAGAATCTCTTTAAATGAGGGGCCCTTGTGAATCAGAATCAAATTGATTCAGGAAATCATTGGAGTTAACCAGCCCTCTGTCTGAAACGCTCCGTTTTAGCGCCTGTCTCTTTAAAACCCCCTCCCGAAAAAGCCCAGTCTGCTCTGATTGGTCAGTGTTTCCGGGTCTTCCCGAATCGGCGCTCTGGGATTTCCTGCACTGTCATTGCAGCCGGGGAATGACTGTAACAGCACTTTTAACCTATACTGTATATAGGATAGTTGTAACATCACAACTGTGCGAGTCCTGGCGGCTCATTTAAAGGCATAGTTTCTGAATACAGGCTGTGCGCATTTCTCTGTGGACATATTTGTATAGCACATCCACATGTTTTCTAATAAAAAAAAGACATAGAAATCTCACTTTTTACAATATGGGGCCTTTAACGATTAGCATAAAAGCCTCCATGAAATGACACAGGTAGGATTGTGTTTGTGCTGTAAACATAAAAATCTCATTTAATTTGCATGCAATCTGCATTTCAATCAAAGGACATAATGTATTCTCAGCACCCTGAAGAAGAAGAAACAAAACTTTCTATCTACATAAACTTTTTACAAAACAAGGGCGTTTTGAGGTTCAGACATGAAAGCAGTTTGTGCAACAAAGCAGAAAGAAGCGCAGACTAAATCACCCTTTAATAGATCAATTACATCCCCAGAATTTCTGTTGAAACACGACGCCGATGCAAGATGTTCACAGCGTACAATGTGCTGAAATGGCTCCCTGGGGTCTCTGCTCAAAGCGCGCTGGGTTTTTTTTGGGCTGTGTAGCTCTTAAATCCCTCTTTCATTCTCCTTATCGGATGTTTTGTGTCTGTCGTGTTTTGGATTAAGATGTCCTCTGAGCGAGGCTCTCTTGCGGTTCTATAAGCATCTAAGAGCTCGGTTTACATTTGTAATTTCAACGGGGTTTTTGAAATCCGGTGATAGAGATGTGATTTGATGGCGTAGTGAGACAGCGTGTGTCCACATGCGGCCTGGAAACGTCTATCACCCAGCTTCTCTGGCTGGTTTTTTGTTGTTTTTTTTTTTTTTTTTTTTTTTTTTTTTTTTTTACTTCATCTTACTGTTCTGTCTACTTTTCTTATACACCAACTCTTCTCTGTAGCTTTATAAGGCTTGTTATTCCAGTGTGTCTGATTAGTTACCAGAACTTGTACAATGTCAGTGAATGTTCAGGCGCTGTGACTTGTGAGTATACTGTTTATTAAGTAGTGCTGTGCTGCGGTAAGAATTGCAAGCCCATGCTCTCCGCAGGCCAGTCTGCATTATGATGCTACGATCACGACACAGGATTACATGCAGGGAGCATTGTCTGGAAGCAGTAACAAATATTAATTCAAATATAAATAAAGAACTCCCTCAGGACCAAAGGCTTACTTTATTCAATAGCGGTCCCTTTATCTTTCCACATTATATGTCAATAGTGTAGATTCCATTATATCATATTACATACTGTATATAATAGTCTAGTTTTATGTGTTGAGGATGGAAATGTCCTCAAAGTGCACATAATGGTCACACGTTATAAGTGCTGCAAGTGTTTAATTTCTTAACACCCAAACGGTTTGACTTCTTTTACTGTCTCCTATTAAGTCAAATCAAATTTGTATAGCCCATTATTAGGAACAACGTGGGCTTTAAAAGGGTCACAACTTCAATAGTTTCCGACGCAGCCGAAGACAAGGAATCCTCCTCAAAAAGGTCCGAGTGGGTCTATCAAGAATGTCGGGTAGGGTAAGTAGCTTTATAGTCTGAATCAACGGAAGTTCATTTCCAGGATAAAGCCAGACAGGCTTTGGCCCTCACCTTCCGCTCTTTGTCTGGAGCCGTTCTCAAAATCCCTGCGCTACGGGAAACACATTTCGAGCTAGCAAGCTACACGCTTAAAATGTTTTTTGGGACCTAGGGGTGGGTTTGCTTTGGATGAAGTACACACGCCGATGAACTGGTAAGAGAAGTTAGGTTTAACCATGCATCCAGCTCACCTTACTGTATTGTGTGCAAATGTTTCACCAAAACAAGTTCCTTCCCGAGACTATATAACAGAGCCACCGTAGCTTTGCCGGAGCTTAGCGATTGTGATTGGTTTAAAGAAATGCAAACAACCCAGAGTGTTTTTTTTCCTCCTATCCCAAAATTGATGTGTGGTGTAGCCAGACCTTCCTCCACAGCTCTGTGGAATTAGGTCTAGCAATGCAAGACTAGCAGCTTTATGATGGATTGGAGCGGCTCAGATGCAAAAAAACAAAGTAACAAAGTGGTTGTACTGGGAAGCTACGTGATGTGAACGTAAAGCTGGATGTTGCTAAAAAAAAAACAAGCATCAGATCTAAACTGAACTCCATTTCCTCGCATTTCCAAATGTTAATTAGGCTCACAGGTGGGTATAAAGATGCTGAGGAGGAGATATGTTGTAACCACAGAGGTTGATTATGAATGAGTTAAGGGACCCTGAAGGGAAACTATCTGGATCAGATACAGGAACATGTTGTCAGCTGGCTGCTCCATCTGAAGCACCTCAGCCCTCTACACAGACTCACATCAGCATATTGAAGTGGATGGATACGTCCTTTGTCTGTGTGTCGGTTGAAGTGTGTGTGTGACTACCCAACTGTGTTAATTAATAGACTGACTAGTTAAAAATCAGCAAGATGTCACTTCTCAATTAAGAACCTGTCAATCATGCACATACTGTAGGGTCAGGGCTCGACGGTAAAAGTTGCCAGGTTGGCAAAATTTTGAGGAATTAATAATCCATTTTTGGCCTTTGGTTGCCATTAGTGGCAACCACTTTGTAAAAAGAAAAAAAATAGGGATAGCAAACTGCAAAATGTGCACGGCAAAATATTTGTGGGAACAGGCAGTGCTGCATGTGCTTACAGTTATCTGCTTTAGAGACAGAAAATGATGTTGTTTGACTTTTAAAAAGTTTGACCCATCAACATCACTAATGAATGTGGAAATTAATTCAACTGACAAAGAACCAGATGAACCGGAACACAAAAAGGACATATGTGAAGTCTATGTAAAGAACATCATGAAGGCAATGCATTCCAGCGGCTTTGAGCTGGAAGCAAGTATTTCGTACAGCAGGAATTGAAGGTTGGACACATACTACAAACGTTTGTTTTTTTTGGTTACTGTAATAAAACTTGTATTCTCTTATTTCACATGTTCATCATTAAGCTGGCTGTATCTGGATAGTATCTTACTTACTGAAAGTACAAGGTGACTAAAAATGGCAACCATAATTTCAGTTTCGGCAACCAAAAGCTGCAGTTTTATTAAAAGTTAGTGGCGAGCCCTGAGCGTATTAGCAAAATGCATTTAAACAACAAAACAGGTTGGGGGAGGCAGTAGCTCAGTCCGTGGCGACTTGGCTTGGGGTCTATGGCGACTATGTGGCAGCCCCTTCGCTATGACAACTCTCCATTAATGCATGTCTATGGTTCCTGTGTATGTATATTACAGGTCTATGTGCTTATCAGAATGTAAAAAATGAATTTCCCCATTGAGGGATTAATAAAGTGTTTCTTTCTTTGTATTCCCCTCAGAAAAAGAAAGAAAAGAAAGGTTGTGTGATCTGATGCACCTATCAGCAGGATTACATCTTTTGTGAGTGTAATGGAAGGCAATATCAAACAACCTATTTTATTTTTTAGGTTAGACCTTATTGCCATTTCTTTAAACCAATCACAAATCGTCATGGGCGGGGCTAAGCGCCGCACAGATCCACAGTGCCACTGTGCCACTGCAAAATATGGGAAGGAATTTGTTTTGGTGGAACGTGTGTACGTTCAAAGGTTGTTTTAGTCACGCAACAGAAAACTCAGATTGGACAGATAGTCTAGCTAGCTGTCTGGATTTACCCTGCAGAGATCTGAGGAACAGTGAACTATAGTCCTCAGAAATCCACCGCAGTTTAGAATTACAACACAAAGAAAGAGGAAGGGAACGGACATCTGGCCAAAAATAAGGACATACAACACGGCAACGGTGCAATCCCTAAAGTGGAACGTCGTGGATGTAGACTAGGTTAGACCTATCTGTATTCAGAATGTGCAGTCTGTTTATTGAGTTTTCTGCTGTTTAAATAAGGAAGGAATGGATGAGGTGTCGCTCTCACACACACACACACACACACACACACAGACACACACACACAGGCCTGCAGGCCATCGTGAAGCTGCTATAAGCCTTTCCTAATAAGGTGGTAAAGACAGGGAGATTGGCATTATTGATCAGGCCCTTAGGGGAAAAAACCTCTTTGTTTCCTCATAGAAAGCTAATCAATAGTGAGCCTATAAGTCACACACACACAACTATAGACACGTGAACCCATACAGTAAATCCCTGTGCTCGAGCTGACCCGTGGGTACTCTAAATCCCAAAAGCCCTTGCTGTGCGGGTCACGGCAGGGTGGGTTGACCTATAGGAGATCGAAGGCTGAGCACGTGACTGCTGACACTAGAGACAATGGATGGGAGGTTGTCTTCTGTTTAGCTCTAACCCCGGGTGTCTCATCCGTCAGTGTGTGTGCGCGTGTGTGCGTGTGTGTGTGTGTGTGTGTGTGTGTGTGTGTGTGTGTGTGTGTGTGTGTGTGCGTGTGCGTGCCGTAGGTAGCAACACGTAGATAGAAGAGTGTGTGCAGGCCTGAGTTGTCACTATGTATCATGACAGAGAAGGTTAAGGGGAGGCAGGGTGATGGATGGAGGAAAGAAAAAGAAGAGAAAACTTAAAACAATCAAAATACTGAGAAATTGAAAGAGCAGATAAAAGGACAAAATGGATAAAAATGAAAGCTATCAAAAGAATGAAGAAGAAGAAGGTGAACCATGAAAAGGGTGAAAGAAAAGAGAACCACCTATTCTTTTTCATCCTGCTGATTTTTTTTCCTTTCTTGGAGTCACATCCCCTTTGTCATTTTTTGTTTTTAAACTCCCACAACGCTGTCATACTTTTACACAGACATCCATCTCTTTTATTTCACTCCTTTCATCCATAAAGGGTTGAAGTGGTCAGATGTCAGTCAGTTGGTTAACCCCTAGATTCCCCGAGAAGCGTCTCTTAAAAAGGAACAAGTCCTAAGTTTGGAGGAAAAGAAAGTCCCAAAGGCAGGCATCAGCAGCAGATTTGCATTCATCACACAGTCAAAATTCAATTTGGGTTCGTCATAAAAGTTTCATGAAACAGCTGAAGTTCAGTGGTATTTCCCTTTAACGAAGACGACCCCGCGAAGCTGATGTATTGCTCAGCGTAGCGTGTGTGGATCCGAGGTGTGTGTGAGACTAGTGTAATTATGTGTTCTTTCCCCGTGCCTCTGGAGTCCAGAGATAATTACCAATGGATAATGGAGTGAAATGGTAAACCTCAGCATGGCTACAGGAGGGGCCAGTTTGAGTGTGTGTGTGTGTGTGTGTGTGTGTGTGTGTGTGTGTGTGTGTGTGTCCACTTATACAGAATGTGTTAGCAAGGTGTGTTTGACCTCACACATACACACGGCTTACATTTCACGTGTAATCGTTTGTGTTTATGTGTGTGTGTGTGTGTTCTTGTTTTACTATATTCGTGGGGTCCAAAAACCAGGGAATACAGTATACCTGTGGGGTCTGCACAGCCTTGTGGGGCCCAAAATGCTAGAACCCACAAGATTAAAGGTCTGTTTTGAGAGACCTGGTTTTAGGATTAGGGTTAGAATTAGGTCATGGTTAGGGTGAGGGTAAGGGTTAAGGTTAGGCATTTAGTTGTGATGGTTAAGGTTAGGGTAAGGGGCTAGGGAATGCATTATGTCAATGACGGGTCCCCACAAAGATAGTGAAACAAACGTGTGAGTGTGTGTGTGTGCGTGTGCGTGTTGTTTTCTCACAACACATGTGTCTATATGCCTCTGCGAGTGTGTGTATGAGTGTGTGTGTGTGTGTGTGTGTGTGTGTTTACTCAGTGATAGATGACTCTCACACAGTGTAAAGGGAACGTGAAAAATGGTAATAAAGTTTAATATTGTTCCCTGCAATAGCAGATTTATGACACAGTGAATTAAACATCCGTTTCTCATCGGGACATTGATTTACAAACACACGCTTTAGTGCTCGTGTGCACAGACACAAAAAGTGGCTCGCACATTAGCAGATGTGCACACATACATACACACACACACACACACACACCACAAACAAAGAGTGCACAAATGGCACATACACACTCCCAAATTGATGCACAAAAAAATACAAGGGCGCAAAATCACACACACACACACACACACACACACACACACACACACACACACACACACACACACACACACACACACACACAGCTATTTGGTTTCCATATATCACTAGGTTTACGATTGCTCTCCACTATTCCCCGATCTTCTCCCTGTAGCACCGCAACCTGTGGGTAATTGGCTTTTTAATGACTTCTGCATTTCCACACATTTCCAATCTTGGTTATTTGCCTTCTCAAGCCTCATTTGAGAAGTCCCACTCAGTGAGAAAGTAGACAAAACAAAAGGAGAGAAAATAAAGCAGGAAAAGACATTCAAAAAGACACAAATCTGCTTAGACTGGGCTTCCAGCCATGAATTCTCATGCAAATTAGACCTATCAAATTACAGAGAAAAAAAGGGGAACTGGAAATTTGTTTTGAGTAGAAAATGTTTTCAAATTATAGAATCAAACAGCAAAGCAAACGCATTTGTAGAATAAATAACGGTGTTGGCTCGGGATGATCAGCTAGATGCATGAGCAAATTTCACTCAAACAATTCAAAGAAATGTTGTCTTGATATTAGCTGAGAGAAGGAGACTCCCAACACAGTAGAGTGCCGATCGGGCCGGATTTTTCAGTCCGAGCCCGGCCCGCGTCCGACAGAGCAGTAACCGAACCCGACCCGAGCCCGGCATTAAGACATTTATGTCCGAGCCCGACCCGAGCCCGACCCGAGCCCGACACAGTTAAAATCTAATTTTTTTCTCTTACTAATGTACGTTTGTTACACATGTACGTTTGTTTTTATTAAAGGTCCCATGACATGGTGCTCTTTGGATGCTTTTATATAGGCCTTAGTGGTCCCCTAATACTATATCTGAAGTCTCTTTTATATAGACCTTAGTGGTCCCCTAATACTGTATCTGAAGTCTCTTTTATATAGACCTTAGTGGTCCCCTAATACTGTATCTGAAGTATCTTTTATATAGACCTTAGTGGTCCCCTAATACTGTATCTGAAGTCTCTTTCCGAAAATTCCGCCTTGGTGCAGAATTACAGCCACTAGAGCCAGTCCCACAATGAGCTTTCCTCAGAACGCATTTGCTTCTGTGTCTGTAGCTATTGAGGAAGGAGAGGGGGCAATGTGGAGGGGTGTGTGGCCTTGACCAACTGCCACTTTTCTCGTTTGAAAGCCATGATGTCTCTCTCTCATGGGTGGGCCAAATTCTCTGGGCGGGCAAAGCAGAGAAAGGGGAGGTAACCTTGCTTGTTATGACCTCATAACAAGCAAGATTCCAGAACAGCTCATCTGAGCTTTCATTTTCTCAAAGGCAGAGCAGGATACCCAGGGCTCGGTTTACACCTATCACCATTTCAAGCCAATTGGGGACCATAGGCAGGCTGGGGGAACTCATATTAATGTTAAAAAACCTCATAAAGTGCAATTTTCATGCCATGGGACCTTTAAGCAACTGTAGGGAGGCATTCAGAAATGTCAACAGATGAGCGCATCAGCGCACACGGGGCAACAAGCGCACGTTAACACAGGCGCGCGCAAGAGGCGCGCTGATGTGACCGAGCCCAACCCAAACCCGAACATCATTTCTAAATATCTGTCCGAACCCGGCCCGGCCCGGGTCCCTTCGGGTCCCTTCGGGCTTGGGTCGGGTATCCATCCTCTACAACACAGGAAGCAGGAAAGTGCTCTGAAGAAACTTGGCTGCAGGTGTGTCAGCCAGTCAGCAGTCGACAGACAGACTGACTGACTGACTGACTGACTGACTGACTGACTGACTGACTTTCTCAAACTACATACAACAACTTCCATTTACTCCCGGCCCAGTCAAATGCATGTAAACACCCAAAGGCTGTGGTGCTGTATTTTGAAACACTATAAACCATAACCATGTATTAATTACGTTCGCAATTCAAGGTTGCAACACCAAGAACTGCGAGCAGGCCTCTTGGTATTGAGTATCTTTCTGCCTTGAAGCCCCACAGGCTAATAACCCACTAGCATGCTAGCGGGCACATGAAATTTTGATATGAAATAGTTTATTGTCATTATTAGTTCATTATAAATCTCAGTAGGCTGTCAGTGTTTACAGAACAGCTCAGCGTGGGAAAGGAGTGAAAAGGTGGTGTTCACATGCTGTGTTATTAGTCATGGAATCAATAGAGGTACGAGTATTCTAAAGTGGAGGTGGGGGTTTGTAATTAAATATAAAAAACTGAGTTTGAAGGAAATTGAAGTGGGAAAAAAAGTGTTCTGTTCACATTAGTCAAACAGCCCTTATCATGCTTCTTTGGATACATTTTGTATATGTAATAGATGTATAAAGTACCAAAAAAAAAATTGGAAAAATTGAGCTTTCTCTCCCAAAAACAGTAAAAATGCCTCGCCCACATTCCTGTTTGGAATTCTTCAATCAGTGATGTCACTGATTGAAGAATGCCAGCCCAGTTTTTCATATGTGCTGCCCATTGGTGCTGCCTGAGCAAGAACAGCCCGCCCAGCGGCTTGTTTGAATTGGCCAGCTGACCAATCAGAGCAGACCGGGCTTTTCAGGAAGGCGGGCCAAGAGCTCAGACGGAGCGTTTCAGGCAGAGGAGCTGCAGCAATGGGCAGTATGAGAAACCTAATGTGTTTCTTGAACATCAAACCTATTCTAGTAGACCCCAAGAGTACAAATATGATGCTGAAAAGGAGCATAATAGCGGCTCTTAAATACAAAATAAGCAGAAGAAAAGAACCTGAGGGTGATATTGTGGAGCATTTATATCACACTAATTACTCATAATGTTGATAAAATCCTCATTCCCGCACAATGGTCACTTGTATCTAAAGCATAAAGCCCAGTTCTGATCAAACATTCGTGACGAGACAAAACCGTTTCTAGAACGTTGCAGAGAAAAGTTTCAGCGGTCTGAACCTGCCCGTCTCAGCTCGACTCAAACCAGCTGATGGCGGCGCTGCGACTCAGCTGGTTGAGTCTCCAGAGGCCGGTTTTAGAACGTTAGGGACGTCACCTGTATCAACAAGCAAATAGAGAAGTCAGCTGGTAAAGTCAGCTATAAAACTATAGACATAAAATGATCCATAATCCGTTTTATGTCTACGTTACAAACTGTCAACTGGTGGAAATGGCGGAGCTAGAGAGTGACTGAAGAGAGGTCCTTATGACATCATAAGGAGCAAGATTCCAGATCGGCCCATCTGAGCTTTCATTTTCTCAAAGGCAGAGCAGGATACCCAGGGCTCGGTTTCCATCTATCGCCATTTCTAGCCACTGGGGGGACCATAGGCAGGCTGGGGGAATGCATATTAATGTTAAAAAACCTCATAAAGTGACATTTTCATGCCATGGGACCTTTAAAAGTCAGAGGTTAGAACGAAAGTATAGAGAGTTGTAGCTATGGAGATGATCCACAGTTTTGTCTTGTTTCAGAACGTTGCAGACCAGCACAGTGCAAGTAGTTCCAACTTCCAACTTCTGTCGAATCTTTGGTCTGAACTGGGCTTAATACTGTAACATTTTATTAAGGCTGTTTCTATATAACAGGCCTGGGGCTGGAAATGAAACCCAGCTCTGGCAGCATTAGCACCTTGCTGTACTTAAAAACAGCCAGGTTCATCTCTCTAGGTACTGCATATGACTGTGTTTCAAACCTGCCATGAAAATTTCATGTTCTCCATTCCGGTCAACACCGAGGCCATTACAGACTTAAGGCAAAACCATGTTTCATTCCTGCCACGTTTACTGCCTTTGCAGATTGACTCGCACACAACGATAAACCATAAGAATAATATGTCTCCATGTCTGTGCAAAGAGTTTGCGCATGCAATGCCACATGCATAAATGCCACTTTCACGCTTGCCTCCTCATATTTGCTTATGCTCATGTCCATGTGCCCTTTAGTAAGCCTGTGTCTATATGTACCTATAAATAAGATGTGGTGCGCGTGTGTGTTGCTGATGAAATGTTTATACTGTATTCATTACCCTCGGCCATGCATCATTAGAGGTGCAGATTTTTTTTTTTTCTGAGGCCTTTAGTGTGCGCTGCATTCATGAAAAGGTGCATTTCACAAAGTTGAGTCATCTGGAGGCATCTGCTCACAGAGCAGACACTTGTTATTGATAGAACTATCTGGGGTTATAAACTGTTGACAGGAATTTCATACACTAATTGTTTCTTATAACAGATAGTGTGCTGGAACGAAGCTGTTATTCCTGCATTTATCCAGGGCAAGTATGTCTCTCTATACCTCTTTTCCAGAGTATGTTGGCAATCATTAACACAGTCGCAAAAAGGTTTGTGAAATGAGCACAATCTTTGAACTACATTTCTGGCTCTGGAGCTCCCTGAATGTAGAGAATAGTATCAGTTACACCCAAGGGTTAAAGTGGGATCTGGAAGGTGGGGGAAACCCAAAACCCAAATTTGAATTAATTAACACTACTACTACTAGGTTACTTTAATAAAGTCTGTCCACTAAGCAGCACTTTGAAAACTCACTTTTACAGCTAGTTTACCTGTTACTCTAGTAACAGCCAGGATTTCAGTTTTCATTACAACTTAATTATTACCGCTGTGATAACTGCATGCCAAATTAATGGAAGCACACAAGGCCATACTGCCTCCTGAATTACCACATTGCAAAGGCTATTTTTAAGCATTCACTTCCAGCTAACTTCATGGAGAACAATGAGGGCAGAACATCATCACCGATGATCCAAGATCCACGTGTCCATTAAGTTCCTTTTTTTAAATCTCTATAGTTTTTTTTTAACACATCTCTACATTGCAGATGACTGACAAAATAACAATACAAATAGAATTAAAAAACAATTTGTAAGAGAAAATTAGAAATATTTCCTTCAAAAGGTGAGAAAGCTGATAAATACGGAAGAGGATTAGGGCCACTGTTGAAAAATGTATTTGAGTTCTGACTTTATTCTCAGAATTCTGACTTTAAACTCAGAATTCTGACTTCTGACTTTAAACTCAGAATTCTGACTTTATTCTCAGAATTCTGACTTTAAACTCAGAATTCTGACTTTAAACTCAGAATTCTGACTTTATTCTCAGAATTCTGACTTTAAACTTAGAATTCTGACTTTAATCTCAGAATTCTGACTTTATTCTCAGAATTCTGACTTTATTCTCAGAATTCTGACTTTAAACTCAGAATTCTGACTTTAAACTTAGAATTCTGACTTTAATCTCAGAATTCTGACTTTATTCTCAGAATTCTGACTTTAGAATTCTGACTTTAATCTCAGAATTCTGACTTTAAACTCAGAATTCTGACTTTATTCTCAGAATTCTGACTTTAAACTTAGAATTCTGACTTTAAACTTAGAATTCTGACTTTAATCTCAGAATTCTGACTTTATTCTCAGAATTCTGACTTTAGAATTCTGACTTTAATCTCAGAATTCTGACTTTAGAATTCTGACTTTAATCTCAGAATTCTGACTTTATTCTCAGAATTCTGACTTTATTCTCAGAATTCTGAGTTTAAAGTCAGAATTCTGAGTTTAAAGTCAGAATTCTGAGTTTAAAGTCAGAATTCTGAGAATAAAGTCAGAATTCTGAACTCAAATACATTTTTCACCAGTGGCCCTAATCCTCTTTCGTAGATAAAAGCCCAGTCCAGGTAAAGTTTGTCTACTACCATTCACTTTAGTATCCTGCAGGCACCGAATCCCGGATTCGGCCGAATATTGGGCTTTTTGCCGAACCCTACGCTTGCACTACGCGAGCTACGCTGGTCGACGTAATGACGCCACCGTTGATTACGGGAAGGTCCTTACGTCTCTACCGTTCAATGCAGTAGGCTGTGAGAAAGTGAGAATGGAACTCGTGAGCAGAAAAAGTGTTGTTCGGCAGTACTTTCAGTCAAAAGAAGGCCATTCAAGTCGAGCTACCCTAAACAACACACAACATCGCCGCTGTTAAGACATTTGCGTATGAAACATCCAAAAGAATATGAGTTGTGCATGAAGGAATCTACAGACAAAATGCAGCAACTTCAGGTACGGCGAAGGAAGGACAGTTCATTTCTGACTTCATCAATGGGTTTACTGTGTTAATGGACTGAGGATGAGAGTAGGATTCGGTATTCGGTTTTGGATTCGGCAGAATCTTACCCGGTGGATTCGATATTCGGCCGAACCCCAAAAATCTGGATTCGGTGCATCCCTAGTATCCTGCTGTATGGACTTGTTTCGTGATGTTTCAGCCACTGCAGCCACAGAACACAAAAATTAGCTTCAAAGAAAGATAATGTTTGTCTCTGCATATATTGGATGAGAGAGGTACACCTATAAGAGCTCATTTCCTCTCCATGCGCCTTAAGGAGAAAATCACTCAGGGAATATTACGGCTATTTTTAAAATTCACAGCAATGCTGCTTTGTAAAGACACACACAGGCGCACACAACACACACTGTGAGTGGCCTCAAAGGCGCATTCGACTCACATGCGCAGTAATATGGAGCCCACAGCTGGGCATGGGGTATATCATCTAACCACTAACTGCAAATGAAGCAAGAAACACATCAGGGCCTCAGATTAGATGGAGCTGGCAGAGATGGAAAATGAAACCAAGGCTGTCAATGATGTCGTCGTGCCTTTTTCTTCCAGGTTGTCGGTCATTTTCAGGCATTATTGCCTTTCCCTCTCAGTGTTTGTTCCATTCATTCAGTGTGCCTCTCTCTCTCTCTCTCTTTCCACAAACACACACACACACACACACACATATATAAACAGAGAGTTATCACTGGCCTACAGGGACCCATTACTTCTGTGATCCAAGGCTTTTATATGGTGGCTTGGTCTTAAAAATGGGCATTTATTGCTCCCCTGATAAATTGTGTGAGTGTGTTGTGTGTGTGTGTGTGTGTGTGTGTGTGTGTGTGTGTGTGTGTGTGTGTGTGTGTGTGTGTGTGTTATTCATTCAATCTGCTGTTTGCTTGGTTTTCTTTGGAATAGCTGGACACAGATACAATAAGAGCCTCCACATGCATATTGTGTGTGTGTGTGTGTGTGTGTGTGTGTGTGTGTGTGTGTGTGTGTGTGTGTGTGTGTGTGTGTGTGTGTGTGTGTGTGTGTGTGTGTGTGTGTGGATTGTGTTTATATTGAAGAGTAAAATGAGAAAATTGAGAAACAGAAAAGGCCATAAAAAAGCTAGATGTGATGTAAGTTTTAATTAACCTTTTAAACCCACATTATTACGGAGTGATGAAGGCTGCCAAAAAGTAGTGTGTGTGGTCCACTGGTATTGAATTTAATCAAAACACACACATACACAGCAGATGTATTGATATTATTTATTAAAGGTTTACTTGGACTTCATTTTTTACCAGCAATAAAACAACCCTCCAACAGGCAGTGTTTCGGTTACGGCGTTATGCCGCTGCAAAATTATTGCAGCCGCTGCTTCAGAATTTCATGAATTTGCATATACTGTACAGTACATGACTCTGCGGAGCTGTGCGCTCCACTGAACTTGACTGACCTGAACTGAGAATGGCTGTTTGCTCTCTCTCAACTTTGGGAATGAGCAACTGTAACATTGACAGGACGTCAATCACTCCCAAAATCATGACAACCAAATGACGGACGGCGCGAGAACAGCATTTCCAACTCAGGCAGAGTGACAAACAGACAAAACGATAAAAGCCTTGGTGGCTGTGTTCCCACAGAACCTGCGATCATGTGGGTCAGGCGAAACACAACTACAGGAGCTGGGAAAACAGCGTTATGGGGCACTGAATGTGATTACTGTTTATCAAGTCTCGCATTGCCAGACCTTCCTCCACAGCGAAGGAGGGTCTGTCTAGTCCACACAGCATTCTGGGATGGGTGAAAAACATGCTCTGGTTTATAGGTATTTCTTTGAACCAATCACAATCGTCTTGGGCGGGGCTAAGCGCTGGACGGAGCCACGGTGCCTCTGCAAAATAGCCTCGGGAAGGAACTTGTTTTGGTGGAAAATGTGTACGTTCAAAGGTTGTTTTAGTCGTGCGAGAGAAAACTCAGATTGGACAGATAGTCTAGCTAGCTGTCTGGATTTACCCTGCAGAGATCTGAGGAACAGTCAACCATAGTCCTCAGAAATCCACCGCAGTTTAGGACGCCAACACAAAGAAAGAGGAAGGTGACGGACATCCGGCCGAAAATTAGGGACATGTGGCAGAATTTCCGGCGGCACCGGAGCAATCCCGGAAATGAAACGTCGACAATTTAGACTACTGTTTTTCAGACTTATATAGAATAGAGAATAATTACCTAACTAGCACACACTCCCCACTGCTTCACTCCCCACTGCTAGGAGACTACATCGCCGGGGAGGACAGTGGGCAGCAGCTCCCAACTTCCTGATAAACTTTCTGTTAACCCTAGCCGTTCCCTCCGCTGCTGAAAATAATCCAAAAGGAGGAAACACGGATATGTATACATTTCAAACCGATACCCCATAATAGTGCAGTTTATCATTTGTCAAAGTCAAAGATAAGATAAGATACATAACCAGAAAGGAAATTCATGTCAATGAGCTGTTGAAGTGGTGGGTGCTACTTTAACAGGCGATGGACAACTGGGCATCCCACAGTTAGTGGGATATTAATGGCATCACACCAATTTTACATTACATTTCTTTAACATTTGTCCAAACTGCAAACACGAACCTCTGGTTTTCAGGCATCACATGCCTCAACAATAACGGAGTGGTTTCAGAAGTTTCTACAGACAATTTGATACTTTGATTTTGCTTTTCATTCTCTTGTCCTCGATTTCCAACCTCCATCATGGCCCTGATGCTAAACTTTAGGTACCTTTTCATTACTTTCCGTAAGCTAAAACTGCAATTCCTTCCTGGTCTATTAATGTTGTTATTTTTCTGAGAGTTTATACGTTGAACTCAAGGGGCTAAAGCAAAGAAAATCTGTAAAGTTGTAAAAGGTACGTGACCCATTTGTAAAATCCCCAACATTTCTTGAGCATATATTGACATTTATGATTTATTTTTCTGGAAAACGTCTCTTAAAATCTTAAAATATCCCAGTGATTTTCCAAACTGGTGTGAAATAATCCCATTCAACGTTTTTTTTCTTCTTTTTCTGACGTACCTGCAATTATCTGTCCAGCCACTGTCCAATCATGCCCCCACTCTTTCCCCACTCTTCCCTTTCCCCATCGCTCACTCGTCTTCTCATCCTCCCCTTCATCCTGTTTTTTCTTATCTCCTGCTGCCATTTCTGCGTCTGTCACTGACAGCTCTATCTGCTCTAGTCGGAGTTAAAAAGGGATTTTACCAGTCAGGTAACCATCTATCTTCATTTTACAGTCTCTCTGTGGATGTATAACGCTGCTAAAATGGCTTCACTCTGAAAGAGACTGACAGCTCCATACAGCTCTCAGAACGACGTTTTAATGGGAGCCGTGATTCAGAATCACCATGGCTTATCCCAAAAGGAAAGCTTCAAATTTAAGGGGATTTGGTTTTTTTTTCTCTTGCCATTACTTAGCCAGAATAAGTTTGCAAAAGAATGGAGTTTTACGAAGATTCTTTTGTCCTCCTTTCAGTTATGAGATGAGTCATTTTACTCACCAATCGCATCACTCAGACCTGAAGGGTCTGTAGCACTTGAGTCGGGACTCGGACTTGAGACGTTTTTCCTTTGTCTAGGACTTGTCTTGAACACGTTGGTATTTGGACTGGGACTTGTCTTGGACTCTGCCACTGGACTCGCCAAATATTCTAGTTGGCCTTGACCGAGTCCTGCACTCTAACCATTGATGAAGAGCGATTGTTCAGAAAACAGGTATTGGTTTAATTCAAAATCCATGTTTTCATCCATTTTTTCAGTGACACCTGTGTTGCTTGTTACTCAACATCTTAAATGCTTGCTTTTTGATTATTACAAATAATGAAGCAACATGATCATCTTAAAATAAAGGATATACGGTCTCACATAGATCATGAACAGGTAAGTAGGTGGTCTAGAAGAGGATTCTGTTTTTTCTGTCTCGGTCTTGACTGTCGCTCATTTGGACTCGGTCTTGACTTGGAGTCGAACTTCTTTGGACTCGGTCTTGACTTGGAGTCGAACCTCTTTGGACTCGGCCTTGATTTGGTCTTGACTAGTCCTGGTCTTGGACTTGTCTTGGACTCAACAATGGTGGACTTGGCATGTCTAATTATCTAAACCACACATATGAAAAGTAAGCTGAAGGTGAACGCAGCCAAAATGTTGCCTTTTAAATCGTAAAAGTGAACCAGGTTTCTTGTCCAAAAGATAAATACCGGTAATACCGTAATTTTACACGTTATCGTCCCATTTGATTTCATATATGAATTCATACTAAATCAACCCATTACTATAATGTTAAATAACATTCCTCCAGCTCGGCTTGTTGCTTTCTCTCATCCTAATCCTTTCCCCACATGCACAAACAAGCACAGTGATGCAGACAATGAGAGACAGTGTTATTTAATATTATTGTAATTAAACTTACTTTGCTTGAGGCTGTTGCTTCCTTAATAAAGCATTTCAATATTCTGCCTGTCATTAATCGGGCCACTTGGCATGCAGACTTATGGAAAAATTAAGCTTGCTTAATTCGCCAACTCCACACGATCTCTAGAATCTATCAAAAAAAAAAAGTAGTATGATTACGTTTCCCATGCAGCGATGAGTACAACAATCATTGTAAAGTTCAAAATGGCTGACAGCTTAATCTAAACTCCAGGGTTATATATGTCATCTGCAATATTTTCATAAAACATATTCACAACTGTATTCATCTTTTTCCAGCTTATGTCAGTTTGATCCAAGTTGATTATAAGTTGCATCATAACGCTTTATTTAGCCTAAACAAACTGTATATAGAGACAAAGACCCTCTCCTTCCGGAGACCACCATGGGACCTTATTTCGGAAAACATATGTACGGTAGTGAATGGGGAAAGACAAATTTTTTTTTTTTTTATCCAATTTGAATTGAGCCATCAAAGGCTAGGGCTGGGTATCGTTCAAAAATGTTCGATACGGTACAGAAACCAGTACGTGACTTTGATACCGGTTCCTGAACGATCCCATTTTTCGATAACAACTTTATGAAACAAAAATAAATTACAACAATACACATTACAGCACAAACCTTTTTAATAATTCTTCAGCTCTTACTACGTGAGCCCCGTCTCTGTGTAACGTAGCGTTTTTCCTGCGTGTCTCTATGACACTTAGCGTTAGACAGCCAATCACAGACATTATTAGATCTTGGTAGAAGCATGCTGCATGCTAAGTGGCTCGTTGACTCTGATGATATTTACTCCTTAGGTATTGAAAATGGGTATTGAATGACAAGGCATTTTACTCGATTCTCGATACTTTAGAGGCAATTCGCCCGGTGCCTAAAATGTACTGAATTCGGTAAGTGGTACTATGACAAACTGAGACTTTCTTCAGTTGCAAAATGATCTCTTAAACTGACATATGTGTAATTCATGGCTCAATTCAAACGGTATCAAAAAATATTTAGTCTCTCCCTGTTACATACCATACATATTTCTTTCCAAAATAAGGTCCCATGAGGTCCAACGGAAGAGGGAGGGACTTCACCGCTCAATTCTATTCTGTATGATTTAGGCAGTTTGGAGTCTTCTCAAAGCCATCTGCATAGAAAACAGGACTACGGTTTGTGTCTGTCTGCCAATATAACCCCAGAGCTGCCGTTTACCACCTCTCCTTCTTTACACTCAAATCCAAAGCTAACAACTTGCAGCTTTCTCTCAATTAACACTGCAAAAAATGTAAGTATTTACACAGCGGCTGTCGGTCCCCCCTGTCAGTGTGTTATTATCGCTTTGTGTCATTTGTCATTTCTCCAATCCTACCTCGCTGCTTCCAGCCCACCCACAAATCACAAATGCAATCAAGTCGGCCCTGACAAGGGCCCTCGAATCACCGCCGGCAACCAAAAAAGCGGACGGGATATTTAACCTCTGTACCCATCAGCAGCCACTTGACACAAACACACAATTAATGCTATACCGCTGTGACACGCTATAATTCAGAAATCTATTACTGATGGCAGTTTTAAACAAGGCATGATAGTGTGTGCGCGCGTGTGTGTGTGAGAGAGAGAGAGAGAGAGAGAAAGAGAGAGTGTGCGCTGTATATGTTTCAGTTTGTGACAGTGTATAGATGTGTGTGCGTGCCTGTTAAATATGTGTCACAACTGAATGGTGAGGCACTCTCTGATTAGTACTGATTTGTTCTCAGCCTCTCGAAGGAAAAATAAGAGGCTGCACTGACGAGCAGACACACACACACACACACACACACAAACACACACACACTCCGATGAAAACACACAGAGAGGAAAAATGTCAAAATACGACGTGAGACGTTCACCGCCGTTCAAACACACTTTTCTGTCAAGCTGTCAAATCTAAGAAAAATAACATCAACGGAAACTGAGAGGCAAATTTAGGACAAAGACTCCTCAGGAGGAATGTCTGGGAGAACGAAGGTGCAGAATAAGAGAGAGGGAGAGAGAGCGAGAGAGAGAAAGAGAGAAGAAGAAAAAATAAAGAATGAAAGTCATAAAAGGCAGAGCGGGAAGGCTTTCTGCAACACAGTTTGGGTCCTGGAGTGTCAGTCAGTGCAAACATCAACATTGCAAATGACAGTGCATACACCCACAAACACACAGACTCACACACCTCTAGCGTTGTGAACTGAGCTAGCCTTCTTTAAAATCACCTAAAACCTCAAGGAGGAGAGAAAAAAAAAAAAAAGACTATATATTTCATTTGGCTGTCAAACTTTCACAAGCCTGCAAAACGCCGAAGGAAAAGAGGGATTCGTGCAAAAAAAAGTGACAAAGAAAAGTAAAACTATGGAAAAAAAGACTCAATAAAGACTGCCTGACCTGAAATTCATACACTTGCACACAGAGTAGGAAAAAGCAGCTGCGAGAGAGAGAAAAGGATGATATTTGAGAACAAAAGGAAAGACTTAGAGTGATATAATGTGACACCACCCGCTTCAAACATTATCAGTCGATGGAATGGGCATTAACATTCGGTATAACTACTAGGGCTGGGACGATATGCTTTTATCCTGATTCGATACCTTTACGATACATGGGTGCCATTTATTGCTATTCTAGACATATTGCGATTCAATAGTATTGACTATTGCAATTTTCTTTTCCTTCTTTAACAAAAAACAGTTGAATAATACACTTCTAGAGACAATATATCATGAGAAGTTTCTAAAAACAAATTGATTTTTAAGAAGAATGTATCTTCTGCATTTTCTGCTTTCGGTCTGTTCTGCTAGAAACGGTACCGTATGAACAGAAAATGTTTAGGTGAATCATTAGTAAAAATAAATAAATAAAAAATACTGATTCCGCCACCCCTAATAACTACCATAGATATTAGGCGGTAGGGATCTACTTTATCACCTAGTTGGCTCAGTAGGCCGTTATCATTCATTGGTGAACTGGATCACCCACCCACTTCAATATTGCAAGCTGGTGTTGTTGTAAGGTGATGTTGTAAGATCGCCAATGGTAGGGAGTAGTATTAAAAGACCAAACTCCAGGTTAGGAGGAAGGTTGGTGTGGTGGATGGGTCAAACAAAAAGGACTTTCACCCAGGACAGCGGCATTCATGTCCCGTGTGAAACCAAATGTCAGCGTTGAGTTTTTTAAAGTTACGTAGGCTACGTTCTTTACGTAACGTTCTTAACGAACGCCACTACCATAAGTATTTTAACCCGAACCGCAATCTTTTACTAACCCTAATTCAGTAGTTTTGTTGCCTAAACCTAATTAAGTAAGGTTCATTTTGTTTAAATTCACAACGGGACCTCCAGAGCGTTAAAAAAGTGACACCAAGGGGTCCTGGCCAAGCTAACGGCGACTGTTAGCATGTGAATAGATGGTAACGACCATCTGAACCTACTTGTAGGTGTGGCCGGTCTCTTCTAACCCATATCTATGAGGCTGATAACCACTGATAATGCCCATTCATTCATTCAATTGAGTGACAGTCTCGCATTGCCAGACCTTCCTCCACAGCACTGCGGAGGAGGGTCTGGCTAGTCCACACAGCAGTCTGGGATGGGAGAAAACGTGCTCTGGTTTATTGGCATTTCTTTAAACCAATCACAATCGTCTTGGGCGGTGCCAAGCGCCGGATGGAACAACGGTGCCTCTGCAAAATAGCCTCGGGAAGGAACTTGTTTTGGTGGAATATGTGTACGTTCAAAAGTTGTTTTAGTCGTGCAACAAGAAACTCAGATTGGACAGATAGTCTAGCTAGCTGTCTGGATTTACCCTGAGAGATTTGAGGAGCAGTTAAAGGCCGCTGTCGTTTTGCTGGTTATTTTTTAGTTAGTTTAATTTTGACTGTTTTCCCAAGATGGCACCCGCATGTGAACGGTGGTGTCTTTATAAACTATCTTTTTAATAAACTGAATTCTTACAAAGTTCTCAATGCTTCGGCTTACATGTACGGACCCTCATTATGCTACCGTGGAAATGTGGTGCTATTTTGAGCCTTGTTAGTGGTATAGAAATAGCGATTTCTTTTTACTTTACCCATGCCCCGACGACTAGCTTTATAAGCTAATTAGCGGTTTGCGATAAAACTGGTCACATTCGATTAGCATGAAAACATATGCCAGAGAATAGTCAATTTGGTACACATGTTATTAATCCCTAGGTTCATTTTGTGCCAAATTTGTCCTTTAACCATAGTCCTCATAAATCCACCAGAGTTTAAAATTTCAACACAAAGAAAGCGGAAGGTAATGGACATCTGGCCGAAAAGAGGGACATCCTGTCATGTCTTAATTGCGGTATATCAACACATATTTTTGTGATGGAGGTGCATAGCTAAAGAGATTTAGATTAGATTAGATTCAACTTTATTATCATTGTGCTGAATATAAGTACAAAGACAACGAAATGCGGCGGTGATTCGAGGGCCACGACAACGATAATCTAGGTCAGGTAGTTTGCTGTAGGAACTGCAGGATACAGCACTCACTAAATACATGGACAACGATCAGCAATACATGCAACTTTTCAAACGTCATCATTTGTAGTAAGGGGGTTCAATCAGATGTCCATACACGTTGGGATGCGGAAAACAAGGATTGGGGGCTCTCCGCTGGGACTGAGAGGCAATCCGGATGTTCTGCCGATGTGTTTTGCCGTTGTTTAACTCTGTTCTCTTCAGGAAACAACAACAAATTTGAAGCTAGCAAACTGCACGCTGAAAATGGAAAGTTTTGAAGAAAATTTAGATTGTGCAATAAGGCAGGCTGTGGTACTCATGGCAATACACTGGTAAGAGCAAATGAGGTTTAACCATATATCAGCTAATTTAAATAGCTCACGTTACTGTGTTGTGTGAACAGTTAACTTCATTTTATATTGTATGTGGAGTTTTCTTTTGCGGGGTGCAAATGTTCCACCAAAACAAGTTCCTTCCCGAGACTATTTTGCTGAAGCACCGTCTCTATGATCGGAGCTTATCGCCGCCCAAGAAGAATTTGATTGGTTTAAAAAAATGCAAACCACCCAGTGTTGTTTTTCTTCTATCCCAAAATGTATGCGTGGTGTAGCCAGACCTTACGCCACAGCGCTGTGGAGACAGGTCTGGCAATGCGAGACTAGGAACACGTTAACTTTGCCCAGTAAACTGAATGGCAATGTGCTTATTTTCTGCCCGTGCTAAAAATGCCTGCACACTTTTATAGATCTGATACTGTGAATAGTTAATTTCATGCTCAATTGTAAACCTGTCAGTGAAGACCATTTTTTTTATCTCGATCTTTTGTTATTTTTAATACAGTGTTTTCTTGTCTTGTAATTACTCTCCATATTATCTCGAACACTCTTTTTATATTCTCGTCCTCGCTGCTTTCTTGTCTCAGCTGCTGCAACAGCTCAATTTCCCTTCAGGGATCATTAAATCTTCATCCACTCTATCTAATTCACAGAAAGGCTAGAGAGAGATTGCCTTGCACTGTTCAAGCCACAAATGAACACGTTTTCTGTCATTCTCTGACTTCAAAAATCACAGAGACACACAACTGCCACTCCGAGGCTGTTTTGCCGAGACGGGGTTTAACAGGTTCTGAACGCTGGCTCTTTCCAGAACATTAAAAAATAAAACGTTTATTAAGACAAATAAATATATGATGCGGAACTAGAGAGAGGACAACAGGAGAAAGTACACAGACAGAGAAAGCAGTAAGAGCAGAAAGCCATGCAGTGTCTGCGATGATGGGAGCTTTTGTAAGAGATGACCACAGCCTCAAAGTAATAAAAATGAGAGATATCTTTGATTACTCCTCCTCTGAGAGAAAATTAGGGCTGTGTCCATTCCCACCTGAGCCCTAACATCTCTCCTTGATTTTTTTGTATCTGTGGCAGTAAAAGCCAGAGGTGGGACCAAGTCTATGTTTTCCAAGTCTCAAGTAGTCTCAAGGAAACTCCACAGAACTGAAGTCAGTGATCACATAGTGAAGAAAGAAAGCTAGCCACCCAGTAAATATATATTTACAACCAACAACTTCAATGGGAAGTTTATGTTGTCCTGTGTCTGAAGGATATGTAAGCCTGTGAGTTATTGGCTGGCGTGTTAATGATAATAACTTGATAAATCAGCGATCTATCCGGGCTGTTTTCCTGTGAGTTTGTGGGTTGTCTCTCTGTCCCCTAGTGGTCACAGCTATTGACCTTCACCAACACTTCTACATACTTTTAAGACCATTTTTCAGACATGACGTATTTTCAATTGGCCGTCCAGGAAATTGCCTTTTCGAATGGACGAGCGAGTTACAAAAAGTAAAGGAGAGTCAATAAGGGAAGCTCTTTCTGCCTTTGTGTCAGTCTGGGAGTTTGTCTCTTGTCCTTGTCTCCATTTTATTTGGTTTCTTTCACAGTTTCTGTCTCCTTTCTGGATGCTCATCTGTCGGCCTCCTTTGTGTCTTTTTTCCATTTACAAGGCTGTGTGACGTCTCTCTGTGTTCTACAGCGAGCATGGGCCCATCATTTAGTCTTCGTGTGCCTGCTGTCAGGCATTATCTCTCCAGACTCTGTCTGTATTCTATGAAGTCACTCCACTTTTCTCTCGTCTTGTCTGTCCTTACATCTTTGTCTTTTTAATGAAAGAAAATCTCAATCTTCCTATTTAATGTGCTTTTTAAAGCAAGTATTTAACATCTTACCTTTCTTACTGGTTGTCATTCCCATTTTCTCTTCATTCGGTCGTCATGAATGAGATATTCCCATTCGGTTTCAGTGTCTCTGTCCCAGTTTTGATTTTTGATTTTTTTTTAGGCATGCATGGGACTAACCTGACGACCCAGATGGTTTGTTAGCACAGAACCATCCGAGAAGCCGTCATTGGAAACTGTTTGGGGAAAGGGCAGGCACTTTCAACGAATACCTGGCAGGTGATTGGATGAACCATCTGTCGATCACGTCCGCCATTGTTGTTTTGAGCGAACAGTCGCATCCGTCACACACACCTAAACCACGGCAGTAGCTCCTCACCGGACGCTGATTGGTTCAGTTTGCTGCTGTTCAGACACCAACGCATTCCTTCCAGCCTGGCAAGATGGGTTTTCGTGTGATATGTGATCTCGTGATATCGCAAGAATCTATCTGCCATAAAAGGTAAGCATGGGACACGGTGTCTCTCTATTTCAGTGTATTAATGTGCCTACACAGACAACAACACACAATACATACAGGCTATGTGACAAATATAGCAATGTACTACACACACACACACACACACACACACACACACACACACACACACACACATCAATTCAAACATACTTTTCTTTGATTGGGCTTTCATATGCTGATGATGCTGAAGTACACAGATTATTATTTATTTGTTTTTTTCATGTATTAACACAGTTCTCTCAATCATCCTCTAACTCTCTTTCCCCCTCCCTGTATTTTTTCTGACTCTCAATCTTCAGTCTCCCCCTCCTCACTCTAACTCCCCCCTTCTCCCTATGATCATTTTTTTATGTTTCAGATCGCGGCCGTGTTGATGGGTGCTGAAAACATCGACTGGCTTTGATGTTTAATGTTCGTGTGAGTTTGCCTCGCTCAGCCTGGGGCTTAAAGCTAATAAGAGGTGTGTGTGTGTGTGTGTGTGTGTGTGTGTGTGTGTGTGTGTGTGTGTGTGTGTGTGTGTGTGTGTGTGTGTGTGTGTGTGTGCATGCGTGTGTGTGTGCATGCGTGTGTGTGTGCGTGCATGTGTGTGCGTGCGTGCGTGCGTGCGTGTGTGTGGCCAGGCAGGGAGTAAAAGAAAAGGCATTTCTTTTCTTTTGCCGATTTGCAGGTTTGTGAAAGTTTGACAGTGTAATACATTTACTGTGGTGGCATTTCTTTTCTGTTTATTGTTGTGTTTGAAAAAAGCCCTAGCCAGAGCTCAGCTAAGAATACCAGAGGTGTGCATTTACGAGTGTGCGACCCTTTCCAAATTCTTAAGTTCTTTGTACAGTCTCACATACATGACGTTACAGCAAACATATGAAGTCGTATCATGATTATGCAAAATAATATGTAACAAAAAATAGCTATGCTGTCACCAGGGAATGTGGGTATGCATCTTATTCCATTCCCAACATATTCTTTAGGGTCAGTTAACAGGTCTGTCTTTCAATGTAGTTATTATTTTAAAATGTATGCAATAAAACAGGTTTTTGCATCCAATTTAAGAACTCTGCAAGAATTCAGACCGTGAGATTATTATGTCTATGTGGGTGATGAGAGATAGAAAAATACTCATGCCCATCCAATATTGTCAAATTTATAAACTGTCATGGGTGTGGACTATGTTATTCCATGTCAATACAGAGATGATGGGAAAAGAAGTTAACAAAACGTTCATTCCAATCCAATCATGCCTAACCCTGATATCTATCTGGCCTAACTGTCAGGACTATGGACTTTATGACAACGATGTCTAAAGAGTGAGAGAGAGAGAGAGAGAGATGGAGAGAGCGATGGTGCCAATCCAATCTTCGAGCTGTCGGGTCTGGGTTACGCTCTATGGCAACCTTATCAACGGCATCGATATTATGGAGGTGAGGCGAGAAAGAGGATTATATGATAATTGTTTCGATAATGGAAGCAAAGAGACAAAAGCAAGAGGCTTATTTGCTCCTGCATACATGAACACGCCGTGCCCAACTTCTGAAACATTAAAGAGCTCTGAGTGAACACAGCTTAAACTCTCGATGGATGCACTGACGGTTTCTGGGCCTCGATGCACATGCATGGTCCCCCAGTGGCTAGAAATGGTGATAGGTGTAAACCGAGCCCTGGGTATCCTGCTCTGCCTTTGAGAAAATGAAAGCTCAGATGGGCCGAGCTTATGAGGTCTTAAGGAGCAAAGTTGCCTCCCCTTTCTCTGCTTTGCCCACCCAGAGAATTTGGCCCTCCCATGAGAAAGAGAGAGACATCATGGCTTTCAAACGAGCAAAGTGGCAGTTGGTCAAGGCCACACCCCCACCCTCCACCTTGCCCCCCTCTCTCCTCCTCAATAGCTACAGACACAGAAATGGCACGTCCAAAGTAAGGCTAACTGTGGGACTGGCTCTAGTGGCTGTAATTCTGCACCAAGGCTGAATTTCGGGAAAGAGACTTCAGATACAGTATTAGTGGACCAGTAAGGCCTATATAAAAGAGACTTCAGATACAGTATTAGGGGACCACTAAGGCCTATATAAAAGAGACTTCAGATACAGTATTAGGGGACCACTAAGGCCTATATAAAAGAGACTTCAGATACAGTATTAGGGGACCACTAAGGTCTATATAAAAGAGACTTCAGATACAGTATTAGGGGACCACTAAGGTCTATATAAAAGCATCCAAAAAGCAGCATGTTATGGGACCTTTAAACTGAGCCTTGGTTTTTCTTTTCACAACAACTAAGCTTGTGACGATCACGTAGGTTTTGTTTCAACATCGGGGGGGGGGAGACACATTGTAACCATGAAGTCTGGTGTTATGTGGTCTCGTCCCCTTAGAAAATTTTGAGCACCAAAGACTTCATTTTCTGCATTCTGGTGAGTAACAATGTAACAATTTGTGCCTTTTCTGAATCAATTTATGGTTGAAATGTCTTTTTATTTATTTAATTATTAGTATTCTGTATGGTTTAAAACTTTCTGTGGTGTTCAAAACAAACTTCTCTGTTAGAGTAGGAGACCTTGTTAAAGCCGAAAGATCCAAAGATGAAATCTACATAAAAGACCTGACAGTCAAAATCAGAAGAAGTCTCGTCTTTATTTTTCACGTAGACAAGTAGACACTGTTAGGTTACTGTGTGTGTGGGGTGGGGTGGGGGTGGGGGGACATATCCGCTGCATCCCCCCCAAAATCTACGCCCTAGCTTCCAGAGATAGCAGCGACAGTCGGTCTGGCGAAATAGCTCCGCAATTCACAATTCAAGTCAATCAACCCTTTTTAGAATGTCTTTTTCTTCTTTAGTTTTTATAACAGATTATAACAAAGCAGCTTGTTTTTCCAGTACATCTGCGAGTCTTTTGACAGTATTTGCTTTGTACTGATACAAAATGGCACTGATACTTTATATAGCAATCCGAGGTCCAGTATGAGCGCATCGGGCAGACTTGACATCATGAAAAACATGACTAAAAGCTAGAGACAGATAAGAGACTGACAGACAATTTGTTCTTGTCCTGCCTTATCAGATCTATAGCCGGCAGGGCAGCGTGCAGTCAATACGTTTTCTATGAGAAGGGCTTATAGGACGTGATGGCTATTGCCTCCGACAACCACCGCCCGCACCGATAGATGAGACAGATAAGTGACATGAGACATATATATGGATGGAGAGACAGACCCAGCGATCATGCCCGTTCAATCGCATCAGATCTTCAGTACGAGATGTTGGTGTGGTGAGTGCGGGCTGCGGCTGACAGATCTCTCTCTCCATCTCTTCTGACAAGTCAGAGACAATGACGGCAAAAGAGAGATGATGATGTATGAGAGCAATAATTGACATGACTGACAGATACATACATGGCAGAGAGAGAGAAAGAAAGAGGGAAGAAGGGAGGGATCATTTGGGTGCAATGTGAGAAAGATCAACCCGGTCTCACTCCCAACTCGTCAAATACTGACTCTTGGTCAGAGTCTGTCAGCGTCAGATTTACAGTACGACGCAAAAATCCCCCTTTAGAGTCTACATGGAACGCACCGGGTAGAGCAGCAGCTCGACCGCGGCGCTGTAAGATGGCGTAGTATTCAGAGTGGCAATGGTAGTGAGTAGTATGAAAGACCGAATATGTTCGTAAAGGAGGCAGGTTGGGGTGGTGGATGGGTCAAACAACACAGGACTTGCACCCAGGAGACTGAGGTTTGTGTCCCGTTTAGAGATGTTCCGATACCGATACCAGTATCGGTATCGGCTCCGATACTGCCTAAAATGCTGGTATCGGTATCGGGAAGTACTGGAGTTTATGCACCGATCCGATACCACGTAATGAAGCCCTAAAGAAAATCTACGTTAAAGTAGTTTATTTATGTTCTTTTTCATTATAACTATAAAAGAAAGTTCTGGGGCATTCCTTGTTTGCGTTTGTTCATGTTTCACAAAGAGTTTATCCTGAGCCAGACCGACAACAAAGAAAGAAATCATATCACATCCATACAGAGATAGTAGTATACAGATGTTAAAACATAATGAAATATATGACTCACTGGTATCGGATCGGTACTCGGTATCGGCCGATACGCAAGTTCAGGTATCGGAATCGGTATCGGGAAGCAAAAAAGTGGTATCGGACCATCTCTAGTCCCGTTCTTGTGTCAGTTGAACGTACGTCCCGACCCAGAGCGTCAAAAAAGTGACGCAGAGAGTCCCTACCAAGCGCGCCAAAAAGTGACGCCAAAGGGCTAGACGCTAAGGGAGAGTTTTTGCGTCAGTAACAAACGCCAAAGGCCCCTGACCAAGCGTCGCTTTTTGATGGGCTGGGAGCGAGAATGTGTAGGAATGATACGATGATGGTTAGAGAGACATCTTAATTCCTGACCTAGGTAAGAATTAGTTTGTATGAGCCGACAGGGAACATGTACCTGGTTCATCCCTGGTTATTTATTTCACTTATTTCAGAACTTGCTGTGTTTTTTTTGCCCAGGTGGTTTTATTTTGTTTGGTTTCTCTGTCTTTTAACGCACTCTACAGATTTCACGTTGAAGTGTTAATAAAGCGTTTGGCTGGTGATTAACTGGATGCACCGTGTGCGCTGCTGATTTTCATATAAAAACCTAGCTAAAATTTCCGGAAACTTTCCATGGAAAGTTAGTTGGTGAATTGGTGAAACATTCCAATTTGGAAACTTTCATGGGAATTAACGGGAATAAAGAGGAATTAATGGGAATAAACTGGATATTTTTGGAAACATTCCAATTTTGATTTACTATGGTTAGTGGGCTATACAATTAACACACATAAGTTTATAATAGCAATGTATTACACACCCCCCCCTCCACCCCATCTCCCCCCACCACCACCAAAAAAAACAACCTGTATTTTAAAAACTAAATGTTGGCTAGTATGTAGTAACTTATGCTGATTACTGCGTGCGTGCATTTCACTGACGACTATAGGGAGGACATTCAACTGAAGCTGCATCAAATCCAGTTGTTTTAACCAAGATTATGCTGCAAGATTCCATTACAACTACATTTAAGTTGCCTGTTATAGACTAACAGTATTATAACAAGCAATATTAAAAATATCCAGTTTATTCCCATCAATTCCCCTTAATTCCCATGAAAAGTTTCCAACTTTGAAAATTCCCGGAATTTTCCAACCCTACGTACGACACACAAGTTAAGAATGTTACGTAAGGTAACTCAAAAATAAGTCAGCGTTGACTTCTGGCTTCAACCGGGACACAAACAGCGGTCTGCTGGGTGAAAGTTCTGTGTTATTATGACCCATTCATCCACCCCGACCTCCTCCCCACGCAGACTTTGAACGTGGACAAAAGTAATCCTGGACAAAATATGTTTCCCTCGAAACGTAACTGAGAATGCCATTTAGCTGTATGGGAACGTGTTTTTTAGGAGTGAGGGCTGCCTTCTCAGCATCTCCTTCCTTCCTTCCTTTTGAAAAAACTGCAAATGAAAGCAGGAACCTGTTACTGCCGCTGAGTCAGTATGAAGTTAATTGGAGGCTCAGGGATAGCTTCTTTTGTGCACGAACACTAACAGCTCCCCTCTTGGCAGCAGCACAGTAGATCATTACATCACTAACCTCGACCTATTGTGTCTGAGTGCATTCACAGTCGATTCCCTGACACCATTATCAATGTCAAAAAGGCAGACAAAAAACAGCAATCAGACAAAAAATAATTGGATAACAACTTGACCATTTCCTTTCTACATCATACCCTCAAAACAGCAAAAGCATGATCCAGACTGTGTTAGATATTATATAACAACTGTGTTAGATAGATATATAACAACATATTCAACATTGTGGCAGGTTTATGCAGTTTGAAAGAGAAAAGCATGTGAATTTTAACGTTGCTGAGCTTCCGATAAACACTCATGTCAGCCAAATAAGGGACTTGAGAGAGGAGAAGGAGGTGACTCGAGATAGACAGAGGGAGAGGAAAAGCAGGAGACAGAAAGTGTGAAAGAGAGAGAGAGTGTGTAGGGCAAGCATGTGTGTGTCTATGGGAGAGTTAGAGAGTGGGCGAGAGAGAGCAAAAGGGCAGAAGTGTGCGAGAGAATGAGAAGGATAGAGGGGCCCGTCTGATTGCCACTTTGGCGTTTGACAGGCGGAGAGGGACACCCAGTCGTGGGGTCACGTCACGATCTGTCTACCGAGTTGCATCAGTCTGCCAACGTAGAACTGACAGAAGGAGGGAAGGAGATCTAAAGAGAAGTTAACATAACCTTTTCTTTCCTAATGTTTAAAATAAAAATCCTACCACTTCAAATATAATGTTTGCAGCTTTAACAACAAAGGGACAAAAGAAGTGAGTGAGTGGATACCTTTAATCGTTTCATTTCTGAAATAAAATATGTTTTTTAAAAGTTTTTCTTTTTAAAAATATGCGCATCACTGCCAACCTGCAAAATCTAATCAGATGGTCTGAAGCAGGGCTCTTTAACGTTTATAGGCCAAGGAACCATCAGCTGGAAGAGAGACAGAGCAGGGAGCCCTTACTATAATTTGGGTCCTATTTTAACGATCTAAGCGCACAGCGTGAAGCGCCTGACGCAGGTACGTTTAGGGCGCGTCCGAATCCACTTTTTGCTAGTTTGATGGCGGAAAAAAGGGTCCGTGCCCCAGGTGCATGGTTCAAAAGGGTTGTACTTAGTGTCTTCATTAATTCATAGGTGTGTGTTTTGGGCGTAACGTACATCTCCCATTCCCTTTAAAAGCCAGGCGCGGTTGTACCTTGGCGCATTGCTATTTATGACGGCGGATTTGCTAAGCAGGAAGGAGAGATTTTCAGGAGAAGAAACTGATCTGCTTGTGCGTGAAGTGAAAGAGCCGATCATATATGGCACGAGCGCTGTGCCACCAAAACTCCACTAGGTGAAGCAGTTAAAATAACAATGAAATGCTGCGCTATTGACTTTAGACCAGGTTTTTGTTGGTCAACGGCGCAATCACTTCCCGCTGCCTCAAGATAGCAATATGCCAAGAATGCACCTGAACACACCTCCCTGTAAGACCAGCACGCCCCATGGGCGCACAGACGGGCGCAGGGTGCATTTGCTATTTCAACGATGCGGGCGCTGGACAGGAAATTGAAACTAGCACAGACACTTGCGTCAGGCTTTGCGCTGCACGGCGCCGGGTGTAAGATAGGGCCCATAATGAATAAAATAGAGTTGCATATTAGACCGGGCCTACAATAACGTGTAGGGCGGCCTAGAGCCTTCAGATATACCTTTTTATGGTACATACAATCCTAAGCTATTAAAATAATTGTTGATTTTTTTTTATGCTAAAATGAATCAGTGAATCCTTAAGTGTAACTGTATCTGTGGATGGCACACCTTATCTAAAGGTCAGTAAGCCTATCATCAATGTTGTGTACATTTGTAAATTAAAAAAATATATATTTTTACAAATCTTTAAATAACATGTTATTATTTTTTTAAACTATCACACAATAATATGGTGCCCCCCCACCGCCTGCAGCACCTCTAAGGATCCACCCCCCCATATAATTATTTCCACCAACATGCACTGATTGTTTGTCTTTACAGTCAGAAAGGAGCACATTCGAATCGGATTGGCGACCCCAAAATCACACATGTAAGGGATATCAGTTAAAAACATCTGCCTTTGCAATTGATGAACGAGGAATACAAATTTGGGATTGGATGTGGATTATTATTTTTCTTGCTATATTCATGTCATTGGAATGTTTGAAATAGTGCTAATGAGAAATAGTGGCAGTGACTGGATCAGAAGACAAACTATTAGAATCATTAAACACCACATACTGCTTGATTTTAACTGGCCCAGACCAGAAAGGATGTTGTCCAACTTACTAAGACAACTTGTGATGCTCAAATCATAATTGGCCCAACAATCATAATCTATAGGTAGGTATGTAGATAGGCCATACATAAAGTTTGCTAAATGACATACAATATAATCCAGAGAAAACCCAGAGAGACAAAAGTAGAATCCTACCAGTAGGCAGGGCAGGGTCCATGGTGGGTTTTTCCCAGGAGTTGACTTGTTCCCAGGTAAATCCGTTGGTTCCGAGAGAAACGCTGTACCCACAGCTGCTGTACGACTCCTCAAACGTACAGCCACCTAAACAGAGAGAGACAAAGACGCATACATTGTCAGGTGGCACAGAGTTTCACTGCAGCAAGCAGTTTGGGTTTAGCGTCTTGTACGAGGACAATTCAACAAGGTGGGGTTGTTCAGGGGACAAGGTGCTATGTCCACTAACAGACAGAGAACAGATGTAGAGAAGTAGTAGTAGAATCATGCAAAGACAGCTCTCAAAGTTAAGCTGGTGTAATGTACTATATTTCCGTTCGAAATGTTTGAAGTGTATCGGCAACTGGGGCGGCAAACAAGCCTCAGGAACGCAACTGAGTAAGAACAACTAGCGTATCTGTTTAAAGTGCAACCAAACAAAACATGGGCTGAGCGGATTAATTGGGTCACATTGTTCTAACTAAAAAGACAGTCAACAAGCACACTTCCTCTTCCTAATGCCTCACGTCGTCCATTATGACGCATGGACATCCAGCATCCACGTGAACCCCTTGGGGATGCCATCTGAAGGAAAGGAGAGCAGAAAGCAGTACCACTTAAAACTACTAGAAAGGGAATTATATTAATAATAATAATTTTAATTCATAGACCACTTTTCAAACTCCATGTCACAAAGTGCTTCACAAAACAAACAAAACAAGCCAGTCAACAACAAACAACAAATCAAAACTATGTGATGTATAAAAACCTGTGGAGTGTAGAAAAGAAAAGAACAATTTTAAAAGAATAGAAGAGAGTTCAAGGAGATTCAAGCTCAAATTAAATCAAGAAAGGCTCTCCGATCAAAGTATGTTTTAGGAAGGGATTTAAAGGGATACGCCACCGTTTGTTGAAATGGGGCTTATCACTGTCTCCCCTAGCTGTACATAGGTGGGCCAACGCATTTTTTGTGCATGCATTGTTTTAGTCCGGTGCAACACCGGCGCCGCCGGCGCTAGTTAGCTTAGCGTAGTGAATGGAATCCTATGTTGCCGGTTAGCATGTTGTGAGTAAAAATGAGCCAACAAAAGACAAAAAAACAACCTAATTACTTGCACTGAGACAAAAAATGCGTTGGCCCACCTATCTACAGCCAGGGTAGACCGTGATAAGCCCTATTTCAACAAACGGTGGCGTATTCTTTTAAAAGATATCACTGACTCTTCAGAATTATAGAGTGCAAATACAGTACATCGAATGGCTGATCAAGTAAACATGGGGTTTGATATAATTACGCCCTCTGTTATTCACCATATTTGTGATCAAATTTACTCCCCAGCACCCCAACGTTTTAATACCACATCTTCAATCACTTCAGTAGGGTTTGAATTTATATGTTTTTAAGTGTGTGTGTGTTTTTTTAAGCTTCTGTGGCATCGCTAACCCTATTATACTAATGAAGTTGTCAGCAGGAATTGAAAGAGCGAGCGCATGACAGACACTGTCACCGTTTATCAGAGAAGAGAGCAGAAGGGTGGGAAATAAGTAACAGAATGACAGGGAGAGAGGTGGGGGGGGAGAGAGAGAGTACGCCTTTATGTGAGAGAGAGGGAGGGGCAGATGAAGAGAAAGCTTTATGTGTCAACATGATTAAGTCACAGAGTCTCATCGTTATTTCATGGCCCGGATAAGACACATTTTCCACCGCATTAGCCTTCTCTGCTAGCCCCGAGCACTGCACACACACACACACACACAACACACAGTAGCTTCCCTAATTAGACATATGCTTTGACACACAACCATTTGAATTTGTTTTGAAGCATTTGAAATGGGGGAACGTCATTGCTTTATTCATGACATCACTTAACGCTTCCTCTTTTTCCTTCTTTTATCTGCCTCTTTGTTGCTGTCACCTCCTGAGAGCGTATTTGTCAGTTTAAACAAATCAAAATGAAGAAACTTCTTGACTTTTCAAAATCAACTGTAACATGCTAGTAGATTAGGCTAATGCTAAGTCATTTAGTGCGCTTTAGGTGCCACACAATACTGGGAAGTGGCAATTCGGACAAAAATTTAGGAGACAAAAATCTCCAGACTTACAACTATTGAATAGATTTACTATTAAACTTGGCATATACTTTGATGGTTCCCAGATGATGGATCCAATTGCCCTGACTTTTCCTCTAGCACCACCATGAGGTTCACATTTGTGGATTTCAGTGAAGTGTCTAAACAACCATGACATTTGGTATGGACTTTCATGTCCTACTAAGGATGAATTGTAGTAAATATTATGAATTTGTCCAATTCTTTAGTTTATAACCAAATATCTGCAAAACTAATAGCATTCCTATCACTCTCAGCTGTACTTCATGTTTTGTGCTAATTAGCATATGTTAGCATGCTAGGGTGGTGACTATTTACCTGCTTAACATCGGCCTGTTAGCATTGTCATTGTGAGCATGCTGTGGTGATTTTCTTAGGCCGGTTTGTCGAATCAAAGAATCTTCAGGGAGACCGGCCATTTTGTGCAAAAAATTTGACTGACCTTCCTTCAGCATTCGCTACTTTTACCCCGAGCCACAAAACAGGCTCACACTTCTCATTGGACATCCCAGGAACCAACATCCCCATATAAGGTCACTCAAACGCCTCACGCTCTTTCAGTGAATTAGATAAACAGTGGATTGACTCCCAGACATAATTACGTTCAGAACGTCACGTAGGCAGAAAAACAGGTTTCATAAGTCTTATGACCAGGTTCAAGAAAGGCTAGTATGACGACGTTAGCATTTAGCTCAAAGCACCACTGTGCTGTACTACAACAAATTGCCTCTTTGGAGACATGAAAAGGGTAGTGTCACAAGGCCTAAGTGCAGCCTCACAAAAAGCGCTAGCAAGGTTGTAGAATCTTAGTCTTGGTAAACCAACATCATATGTCTACTTTAGCTCGAAAACCTTCCAAATTGTCTAACAATACGAAATGCGTTCAGAAGCATCAGTAACGTTTGAAGCTTTGGATGTCATAAATGATGTGGCAATCTTCCTATGACACAATTTTGGACAAAACACATAGGAATTGTACTGTTCACATTAGGGAAAGAAGCGTTGTTCCCTCAGTATCAGTACCAATCACTATGGTTTTGATAGAAGTTTAAAATGAGCAAGCATCTCTTAACTATTCAGTTTTTCTCGAGTTGCATTTAACACTGTAAATCAATCATTCTTTTGGACTTTGACATGAATGTGCGGAGTCTGCCTCATAGACTGTACAGTCTATGGTCTGCCTCCTATATTGCCTTCCCAGACCCCCTTGTGGCCAGACAGTGTTAACCATATACCCATACACCTTAAAATGTACAATGCAAGAAATGCATGGTATAGTTGTGATTATGCCTCTTCAAGCCTTACATCAACTGGGAAATAAAATTTAAAAAAAGAAAAAAAAAACTCCTGCGCTCTATCTGTAGTCTGTGTTAAAAAAAAACCCACCTCCAGCAGTGGGTGAAAGCTAGGAAAAACACAATTTTTCTTAAAGATATGAAAAAAGCTGTTATAAATTAATCAATACTCAGATAATTAGCCTTTATCGCCCCCTCGTTGTTCAGTGATCTCATTAGAAATGAAAAGAAATCAAAATGATCTCATTAGAATAAAAAGTTATAAACACGATCAGGGTATGAGAGGGAGAAGTAGCTCCCAGCGGTAGGCGAGACTGTGCTTGTGTGTGTGTGTGTGTGTGTGTGTGTGTGAGAGAGAGCGAGTGGGTGGGTGGGTGTCAGTGCCCATGATCTAGTTCTGAAAATTCAGTACAACACCTCCCTTTTCCGCGTCTCATTGACACCATCACACAAACATAATTACACACACATGTTCTGTGTCAGAACATTTGCATAATGAAAATATAACAGTGCTCCGCTCTGATCGGGGACGTGGGCATGCGTGTGTGTGCGTGAGTGCGTGTGTGCGTGCACGCATGTTTGAGTTGCAGCTGTAAGGGTTTGTGCATAAATGTATGTTCATGTGTAATGCATATGTGTGTGCATGCGTGTTAGTGTGACACCAAAACAAACAGAATCCCTTCATCTCTGCTAATTAACATTCCTGTAACCAATATAATGAAATATTGATATTATGACTCGAGCATGCCAAAAACACACACACACACACACACACACGAACAACCACTCAATTTGTACTTAAAAGTTCACCTAGAAAGTTTACACAAATTTCCATCATTATTTATACGCATTTATTTTTTTGGTTCTGCCGAAAATATTGTCAGCCGCCACGTTTGCATCCAACTGTCAACTGCAGCAAAAAAATCAGCTGTTGTGAGTAAACCAGTTTCCTGAATGAAAAAAATAAATGCATCTGGCAGGTCAATTGAAAACACACACTGTAAACCTTTGATGTCACCGTATCTTACGGTTTCAATGTTATACAGGATCATACTGTAAATGGCAATGCATTCTGGGAGAAAATAATAATATTACAGCACTGTCTGTGAATGTTACAGATTACAAGTATTTACTGTTAACACCGATGCATCTTGGGACAATAAAGGAAATGGAGGGAGTTACACTGCAGCCAGCATATTATTGCAAATTAAAATAATACAGTAAGAATATTGCCTATTTACAGTAAAATACCTTAACATTTCAAACCGGTTACTTACTGTAAATAAACAGTAGGTGACTGGCGAAGCTGCTGCCAGGATGTTACTGTCAATTGAGAGATGCGTGACAGTCATGAACGATAATAAATTGAATGGCAATGTTATAATGTCCTAGCTGATCACCCTGCTCTCTTATTGCCCTGTGACATCACATCCTTTTTTGATGCTGATTAATCTCATTTGAATCTAATGTTTTTGTCCAAACATATTTTCAAAGCCAGATTCAGAAACGCTACTAAAAGGCACAAAGGCAGCGATTGAAGAAAAAAAAAAGAAGGGATCTGCAACCATCGGACAATCATCTAGTCGAGAGAGCATCACATTTGTTTGACTGTACAGTACATGCATAGTAAAAAATTATGAAAAAGCATACTCACACTTCTTTGTAAGTTTTAATTGTTATTCTTTGTAAGCCAAAAGTAATATGTAATGTTCCACCTTCGTTCAGGTAATTAAAGCAATGTATGTCTTCCATTCTTTCGTCATGCATGATGTAACATACCCTGGATGATGGGAAGTGCTGATTCAGTTGCATTAATCGAAAGGTAATGAAAAATCTAATTCTTTGTCTTATTTTAGGAATAGCATCAACACAAACACTGAATAGATGCCCTGTCAGACATAATCTTTGACATGCTTATTTTTTTAATGGCTGGGATGAACCTCTTACCTTGTTTTTCTGCGCTCGTCAAACAGAATTATTTATCAAAAAACTAATTTACTTCAGCGGCGAGAGAGAAAGGAGCAGAAATGTGATTGTTGTTGGTTCACAGCCAATTAAATGTTTCATGTATGCGAGAGCTCGTTGGACATTTTCTCTTCAGCACCTGCTGCTCTGTATATCAAACCCTGTGGTTCCAGGAGAGAAGCGTCTCCAGGCATTCGCTCACAGTGGCTCTTTTAAACTTGTTTTATAATTGAGTCATTCCATGTCTTCACTTAATAGACCCAATGAAATTTGCTTTTTCAATTAAAAACTGTCATTGTCGGCAAATTAATAACTGACAGAAATTACATAGACTTGTTTTGATGTAATTTGTTTGTTCAAAAAAAGACTTTCTCACCAAAGCGTAAAAGACTTTCTCACCAAAGCGTAAAAAGCAGAATTACTTTTCACAGAATGGAGTGTTAATGGTAATGTGTTTGCACAAGGTGGCAAAATAACACACATTTCAAAAAAGTAAGAGCGCGCTGGTTAAATACAAAATGAATAACCGTTTGAGATCTCTCAATAAAATTCACTTCCTGTCCATTTTGCAACAAGTCCTCCAACTCACAAAACTTGTTCCTACCCTGTAATACGACCCACGTCCTCATATCTAAACAGAACGCTCACAGTTTTATTAAACATGTGGTTAATATTGTCGGTTTGGTTAAGTTTAGGCATCAAAACCTATTGGTTAGGTTTAGGAAAAGATCAGGGTTTGGGTTTGGGTTTGTTGCGTTATAGGGCTGCACAATTAATCGACTAGTGCAATATACCAAAATCGCACTAAATCGCACAGTATTTGTTCAAGGCAAAATATGTCAAACTATTCAAATCTTTGTTTAGTACAGATCCTCGCAAACATTTGTTGAATATTTTCATATTTTTCAATGAGAATGAGAGCAATGATCCAAAAGTGATCATTCCATCAAATATCGTGAATCATATTGCAATCGCAAAATCAGTAAAAATGATGGCAATTAAATATTTTCCACATACCGTGCAGCCCTATTACGTTACTTAACTTACATGACGTAGTTACGTACAATGTGACGTAGTTAGGTACATAACTGCCACGGAACTTAACATGCAAGTTGACTTCCTCGAGTTAATTCAAATAAGTATACGTTGACTTTTGCTTTCACGCGGGACCTGAACAACCGTCTCCAGGGTGGAAGTCACGTTTTCGTTTGAGCCATCCATCCACCCCGAACAGACTTTATCGCTCTTTACACTACATCACCTAGCCTACGTCTTTTTCTCCTGTCATAATTACTTCGGCCACTAGAGGTCACCGCCACCGCCAATCCTTGATATTAGCTTACTTGCTTGTTTTAAATGTTTCATGACCACACATGCAACATGGCATTATAACTACATCAAAATATAATGTGTTTTATAGTCCATTACTGCTATAAAGTGACACAAAAACCCCTTAACAAACAGAGCTATTTGTTTAACATGTAAAGAGGTTATTGGGTATTCATGCATTCAGAACTGATTATTCTGCTTGAGCTCACATATTGTCCATTTAGACATGTGCTTCGACATGGATCAGACTTACTCTATATCACTATAATGCACACAAACACACTGTCATTATGCAAGCCAGCTGGCCTTCATCCACAAACACTCACATCCATGCAGAAACAGCAAAGTGATCTCATATACACACACACACACACACACACACACACACACACACAAACAGCGTTTCACTATCTTTGTGGGGACCCGTCATTGACATAATGCATTCCCTAGCCCCTTTCCCTAACCTTAACCATCACAACTAAATGCCTAACCTTAACCCTTACCCTCATAACCATAACCTAATTCTATCCCTAATCCTCCAACCAAATCTGGGTCCAGCATTTTGGCCCCACAAAGCTCTCGGGACCCCACAAGTATACTGGACTCCTGGTTTTTGGACCCCACGAATATAGTTAAACAAGAACACAAACACACGGGCAGCAAAAATAACTCTATGCCCTGAATATACCCACTTACACATAAACACCATCTCCAATGATAACACTTATTTAAGCAGAATCCCCTGTCTTTCTCATGTTAAGATTCCCATTCCCCTGAGACACCAAAAGCAGCCATTAGAGCCTTTCATGTCAGCCAAAGCTAACACAGTGCGACAGGACCCACGGAGTCCCAAACCAGAAGGAGGCACCCTGAGGCGAATGGCTCTAAAGAGTCTGTTTACTGCTCACTTAGATAACATCTACTGATCCCGAACATGACTGTGTGTTCAAGTGTATGTTTGTGTGTGTAGGAGCAAACCGAGGACATGTTGCCGTGGGTTCATGTGTGAATGTGTGTGCACAGCGGAGCAGTTTCTATGTCATCGGTGGAAAGTCATAGCCTCGTGAGACCGTCCTGATCTCGCGAGCTCCAGTTTTCCACTCGCAGATCAGTCTGGCATCTTGAGATAGAGAAAATTTGGAGCCGTTCGCCAAACGACGGGGCCAATCAGCGTTGGTTTTGAGGCGGGTTTAGGTGGTGATAGACAGATGGTTTATCCAATCAGCTAACCAGTATTTTCAGACAGCGGTAGTCCTAATTCGGTTAGCCACTCGCTAATGCTTTTTTTCTCTTGGATCCTTCTTTTGGAATATGGTCCAGGAACCTGAAATGTTGCCTTTTATTCGTAAATTCTTGTTACACAAACGGCAAATATCCTTTACCGACATGTTGCTTGCTTGCTGAGCTAACGAGATATGCTTTGCCTGCAGCAGCAGGGGCTTGTGGTTGTATTTTCATACGCTTCGTTGATCTGATTGGTTGATTTGGCCCGTCTATCACCAACATAGGTGATAGACAGATGGTTTATCCAATCAGCTAAGCAGTATTTTCGCCCCTTCCCAAAAGTTCTGCAACGGAAAGTTCCTAAATGGATATGCCGAGCAAATGCGAAGCAATCCATCTGGTGGAGTCAGGTTAGGAAAGTAACCAAATAATACAGCAAGTCCTGTAATCCATACGGCCACACGGGTTCTTTGTTCCTATACTCTAACACAACCCATAGGAGCGTTTTCCGTAGTCATATCTAAACCAGGGAACGTTGGTCGCAGTTTTGAACGTAAAGGTCGCGATTTTAAACACGTCTTTAATGTTGTGAAATTGTCGCAGTTTGGTTATTATGGCACCAAAACTACTTTATTAAGTTTAGAAAATAGTCACTTCATCTGTTCAAAGGTATGAGTGTATATGTGTCTGTGCGTGTCTGTGTGTGTGCGTTTGTACTCTTATCTTGTCTCTTAGTTAACTCATATTAAATCCATTGTCAGCGAACATGCCAAGATCCTTAAATAGACCCATTAAGTCATTTAAAAACATATGCCATCTGCCTCCATGCACCACACACACACACACACACACACACACAAACCCACCCTGCGGCCCACAAACTCACTGGCTAAACACTAAATGCAATTACTGCCACCCCAATAACCCTGGAAAATAAGAGAAAGCAGACAGAGGTTTCTTAGCATAACACACGCAGACATGGGTTTGAGGTGTGTGTGTGTGTGTGTGTGTGTAAGAAAGAGCGCAAGATAAAGTGTTAAGCAACCAAAAATGCAGAAAGAGTGCTGGTGTGTCAGGTGAAGTCAGTTCTGGATTTAAAAGAAAAGTTGTGAGGTGAGAGGTTTGTGTTTTGCATGAGTGTGTGTGTTTGTGTGTGTGTGTGTGTGTGTGTGTGTGTGTGTGTGTGCGTGTGCGTCAGCGTCTGGAGAGTAGGATGAGAAAGGATGAATGTTTAATAGAGTAACATATTAATACAGAAAACGTCTACTTGTGATTTAATAAAGCAAGGTCTAGTGATATGAAATGCATAGTATCCAGAGGGGTTGCAGGTTGTGTGTGTGTGTGTGTGTGTGTGTGTGTGTGTGTGTGTGTGTGTGTGTGTGTGTGTGTGTGTGTGTGTGTCTCAGACCAATCTCTGACGAGGAAAGGAAATGATCGTGGGTGAAAGAGGAAGTCAATGTGTGCTAAATGAAAAATTCTCTTTTAAAGAGAACGTGCTGTAAATTCTGGTGCCAGAGGTTGTGTGTGTCTGTGTGTCCTGAACGCGTTTCGTGGAGGTTTCTGCAGTTTGCATGAGAGCAGCAGGGCAGCGAATGTAAAAACAAGCGAGAAGAGCTCAAATGGAAACCAAAAGGAGGGAGGAGAAGGGCTGGTGTGCAGCTGTTAAAGATACAATCTGTAAACACTCACATGCTGCCTAATAGATATCAGAGGCGCACAGTACTTTACACTTTTCTACGATGTTGCTTGGTGTATTCACCATTATATTCATCTTCCTGTAGATGAATAAAGGTAGAGGACATGATACCTTGTTGAGATAGTTACAGAAGCTACAATGAGTGTAGCAGAACGGAAAGTCCCAGCAAACTACAAGCAATATCAGCAAATGTTTAGCTCCTCAGAATGACAATTATTGACTATGCAGGCTAAATTCCATAGAATAAGAAGGTTGAACTCCTCTGGGGTGTAATGAACACCACTGACTGACTGTTATATATTGGTACCTTCAGAAATGTAAGACCCAAATGTACCCAATGTGAGAGCCTAACGTTTGCCCTGCAAAACGCAACATTTCCATCACAAATGGAAAAATTGGAGGAATGATATCTTACCATCGTTTCTTTTCTTTTTTTAAGTTAAATAATTCATTTCAGGACCAATGTTACATCAATCCTCAATCTTGACAATCCAAATTCCCCACAGATATGTCACTAGCTGTGTTTCCATTCATTTGTCAAACTAATTTTAAGCAAACTTTTGAAATGTCAAAAAGCTGTTTTGAAACCAATAAACTAGGCTACAGTAGTTTGGTCAGAGGTTGGCGCTATAGGCTACGCATGGCTGTAATCCACCAATGAACAGAGTAGAAGATGGAGAGGCTGTTAACTGGAAACTAAAGTTGCCTTGGCCATCTAACCTGATTTCTCTCTCTCTCTCGCTCTCTCGCTCTCTCTCTCTCTCTCTCTCTCTCTCTCTCTCTCTCTCTCTCTCTCTCTGTGAGAAAAATTTAGAAGTCTTCAGGAATTTGGTTCAACTGGGAAAGTGTTACTTGTTTTTTAATGTTAGCTCATATTGGCCATGTTCCATTTTTTACGGAGACAAAGACACGTTATGGGAATATTCGAGAAGATGCGGAAGCAGCTGATAAGTCCTGTGTAGGGTTGGGCATCGAGAACCAATTCCTACTTGGAATCGTTTCAAAAATACGATTCCATCGGAATAGTTTCTTTATTGCAATCATTTGGAATCGTTTGGAGGATTTGGTTTCAAATCTGATCATGGGTTCCAAATTTAACATGTGCAAGTTTTGGTTTCTGTAGCGGCCAGGCGCTTGTTGTGTTGCAGCCGTGGAGCACAGTAAGCGGTGCTCTAGTGTGGCTTTATTTTACGTTGAAAAAGCCCCGTCAAACAACAACAACCCACCTTTAAATCAAAATAAAATTTTCCTCTTATTTGTGAAATAAGGATGTGACCCGTTTCAACTCCACCCCTCAAAGTATCGGAATCAAAAGGAAGAATCGGAATTGGAATCAGAATCGTTAATATCCAACCGATGCCCAACCCTAGTCCTGTGAGTTAAATGTTTGCTATGTCAAAGTTTATCATCAAATTTCCATATCCCATTTAGCCAATACATTTTTTTCCACAAAGGCAAGTGTGTTTTTTTGAGAAAGTTTTAATCGAATTCTGTTGTTTCCAATCAGCTTTTTTAATGCAACACTTCAAACTGTGAATAAAAAGAGGTGAATGGAAAACTGACTACTGTTTATGGGATTTCTCTGGAAGTCCTCTTCTCGATGTAGGAAACAGAGGGACGGAGTTACAGTAAGCCTGTGTGAACGAGCGATTGAGCGAAGACAGTTGTGTGGGATTGTCTTAAATCTCCTTCTCTCAGTTCTAGTACAGTGTGTGTGTGTGTGTGTGTGTGTGTGTGTGTGTGTGTGTGTGTGTGTGTGTGTGTGTGTGTGTGTATGTTAAGTCTTGAAGGGGAGGAAGTGGTTTCCTGAAGGGGTCTATTGTGACTTTAATTATCTGCTACATAAATCAATAGAGGACCTGCCTTATAACCTTTAGTTCCGCATGAAGGAACACAGGAACAACCGTCGCCACCGATCACTTTCACTGGCTGTCGCATGCATGCACACACACACACACACACACACACACACACACACACACACTTCAAGCTTCATGAACACAAACACTACATGAACAACACACAAACGCACACTAATGCCTGGACGCATGTCTGTACTCAATTGAATCAATTGGTTTGGACAGAGGGGTGACTACAAAGGGGAAGTAGAAAGATTGGAATGCATTAGAGATTGACGTGTGCGCACACACGCACGCGCGCACACACACACACACACACACACACAAACACACACTTTCACCCACACCTATCTTCTGTTTGAAATAACTGGTTGCAGCAAACAGTCATAGTAAATTAGAGAAGTTGACAAAGCAGACAAAGGAAAAGAACACGATTGGCCTACAACCAATCAGAGCAACAAAACATGACCTACAACCAATCAGAGCACAAAAACATGACCTACAATCAATCAGAGCAACGAAACATGACCTACAACCAATCAGAGCAACGAAACATGACCTACAACCAATCTGAGCACAAACACATGACCGACAATCAATCATAGCAACGAAACATGACCTCCAACCAATCAGAGCAACGAAACATGACCTACAACCAATCAAAGCACAATAACATGACCTACAACCAATCAGAGCTAAAAAACATGACCTAAAACCAATCAGAGCAACGGAACATGACCTAAAACCAATCAGAGCACAAACACATGACCTACAATCAATCAGAGCAACAAAACATGACCTACAACCAATCAGAGCACAAAAACATGACATACAACCAATCAGAGCAACGGAATATGACCTCCAACCAATCAGAGCAACGGAACATGACCTAAAACCAATCAGAGCACAAAAACATGACCTACAACCAATCAGAGCAACGGAACATGACCCACAACAAATCAGAACAACAAAAAGTGACCCCCCCCCCCAAAGTAACGCTGAGCAACAACGGCAAATTGGGACGGTGCTTCAGCGGTTGTGAATCAGGAAAGAAAATGGCAGCCTGGTCCCAAACGTTCTCAAATTACAGCTAAACAGTACACTTAAATATGTTTCTGAAAACATTTTAGACTGAAAGTTTGCAGAAGAAACAGCAACAGAATCTTGATGCATATTTGATCAGCAGCGCCTAGTTTGACAGTTTGATCTGAGATTGGTGGGCCCAGTGCTTTGCGCTGGACGGACCTGAAGACCGAATGCAGATGGATGGACCTATAACCAATCAGAGCAGCGAAAACTAGTGAAGTGTGAACTTTTCAAATCTGGATTGTCGATGATACTCTGTGATCGGCCCACCAAGGTTCTCTTCGGCAGGAAATCTGTCTGAATGTGTGAGGGGGGGGGGGGGGCAAATAAAACATGAGCTCGGCCGAATTCGTCTGGTTGCTGGCAAGTAGAAAGAGCTCAATTTAGTTGGTTTGGCCCTTGTTAAAGTACTTTCACTTCACATTGTAAGATTTTAAATGCAGGACTTTTACTCGTAATGGAGTATTTTCACAGTGTGGTATTGGTACTTTTACTGAAGTAATGGATCTAAATACTTCTTCCACCACTGCAACTACGCTCAGCCTCTTATGTCACAACATGTGATGTGGTTTGACTGTCAGAAACTGCCAGATTTTTCTAAAAGTGTTAGAGATGGTCTGAGTCACAACATGACTCATCTGAAACCCAAGGACGGACACACACACACACACACACACACACACACACACACACACACACACACACACACACACACACACACACACACACACACACACACACACAGGTAGCCAGTGACATTCACACTCTCCCTTTGTCACACACATGACAAAACTCAAAACTCTGTCTCTTCCCACACACACACACACACACACAGGGGTAGGTTTTGTGAAGTTCCTGATGAGGTCCTGTCGCTATTAGCATGCTAATCCTGCTCAGGATTTCACTGCTGCCTGAGCACAGAGCTCTGCATTAATAAGCATCCCCCCCCCCCTCCGTCTTGCTCTCTCTTACACTCAATTTCTCTCCCACAAACGCACTCACTCCTCTTCTCTCTGAGCATCTCTATAAACATCACATTTTTCGACAGGTTTCTCGAGTGTCTGCTGTTCACTCAAATTTCAATCAAAAGAGGCACTATTTGGCTGAACTGTCGGAAAAGAAGTTCCATTTAAGACACTCACATTTACACACGCTAACAAGCCCAAACCTGGTTTCAAAGTGGACGTTGACATATGAAACCTCAACAGTAAAATAAAAAGATATATTCTCTTTTGTTCACATTGTTTTGCTGTCTGTGCTTCTTATAACACTTTCTGTATGCACAAAACTAGATGAGCAGCACAAAAATAGTATGAGCAAGCTTTCTTTGACACACACACACACACACACACACACACACACACACACACGGGAGTTTTAATCTCAATGCTCTCATTAACACCCTGCGAAACACAGAGTTGGTTCTGATCCCACATACAGAAATTCAAAGAGAGACAAAGAGAGAGAAAACAGCAGTTTGACAGTACTACTACTGCTGTTAACAACTACTTGCAGCTATTACTAATAAATAATAGCCATTATAATTATCACCATCATAAATCAGCCAATCAATCAGCATTTTATATGATGGGTTGCAGTGTTTTCACCAAAAGGCAAATAGATGGAAAAGCATGCTCACATGGCTATGTATTTCTGCTGCGGATCCTCAACATAATGAACATCGTGCCTGTAACAATAGGTAGTGTCGTTCAAGCTCTTCAGATATGTCTTGACCTGGTTATTGACTTCCCTCGCTGTTATGACTGTTGTATAAAGAGGTTGCACTTGTAGTTGGAGATGAGCATTAACCAACAACAATATGGTATGAACACTTATGCACAATTTGTATGATATCTTACCAAATTACGGCAAACCGGTCACATGACAGTTAAGTTTAGCGGTCTTTACAGTTAAATATAGCTGAGATAAGGTGAGTGTGAGCCGGGTACAGAGCACCATGAGGTCCCGGTCATGCTGTTAAGTATGAGCCGAAAAAAGGTGACCGCCATGCGGCGACTACTAGCCTAGAAATCTAGACGCACCCTAGCGGCAGCAAATGTAAATTGCGGCCAGGGTCAGTCTAGCAACTCTCCGTTGGCTTGGGAGCTGGAAAAACCAAACTCTAGTCAGGCCAATCACATCGTGTATAGAGACAGTGGGCGCGCTTAACATAATGACGGCAGAGTTGCGACGGTTCCGCGTGAATTCCCTGCTAATTGAAAACAAAGAAGATGGCTGCTGCTGCTGGGAACAGCGGTCTTCTGGAAGACTTGGAGTTCAGCTTTTCTTTGAGAAAAGAACATAGAACGGCACTGAAGTCATTCTTAAAAAAGGAAGATGTGTTCGAAGCGGGCGATCAGACCGGCCGGAGCGGCCTCGAAACACTACCGGCCCACCGGGAAAATTCCCGACTCTCCCGATTGCCACTCCGCCTCATGCACGTATTCAAAATCCAAATTTCAGGAACAGGAGTCTTCTTCTTCGGCCAGGAAAAGAAAAAGGATACTGAAAAAAAGCAAAAGATCGGCTTTTTGAAGCGTGAAGGCTACCGTAGCTTTAATACGTACTTTGAACTGCGCGGTGCGAGAGAGTTGATTGCGATATATGATCTCAACGCTAGATGGGAGAAATTCCTACCACACTGGACCTTTAAACAAAAACTAAAAAAAAATTGGATTCAGCTATGCTGGACTATAATTGTCGGAATGTTATGTTATTCTATTTGACATAAATTTACGAAACATGTTCACACAGTGACATTCTTTAACTTGCACTAAATGTCTTGTTTTAAATGGATGTAAAATTGTCTGTTTGGTATTTTTATGTATATGTTATGAGTGTTTTATGTGGATCCCAGGAAGAGTAGCGGCTACATTGTTAGCAGCTAATGGGGATCCCAATTAGTGTATGAAAGAATAACAAACCTCAATTTTTATGCAAACCCAATTTTAACCTCAACCCTAAAACCAATTCCTAACCCTTAAACAGCCCGCTGAAAAAGTGAGGGCCAGCCAGCTCTCAAGGTCTACGACTCACACTGGTCCTCACAAGCATACATGTAAACGAGCAGCCACACACACACACACACACACACACACACACACACAGCCCCAGACACACTCTCTGTGGTGCTCATTAGGAGATGTAGCAGGTCCAGACCTCCTCCTAGCAGAACTACAGGGGTGACCAACTCCCTCCCTGTCATCTTCTCATCCTCTACTCCTCTGTTCCTGTCAGCTTCACACTCTCTCTCTCTCTTTGTTTCTCTGCTCCTCTTTTACCGGTCACCCTCTCTTTGTCTAGTTTCTACTCCTCTCTATGCTCTACTGTCCTTTCTCCCTCTGTAATCTCTTTTGATCCTTCTTCTTTTTTTTGCTTTTTGCTCACCACTTCACTGGCTTCCTATGTCCTCCCTCTCTCCCCCGTTTCATCGTCCCGTCTTACCGCTCGCATCTCTTACCCCCTGCCCTCCCCCCTTTCTTCTTTCTCTCCCTCTTCACCTCATCCCCTCTTCCCCTCCAGCAATCTGTCCCTCTTGTCTCATCTATCCATACCCATTTCATCCTTGCTTCTCTCTACTGGGTCTTTCATTTCAACTCCCAGCTTCAATTCATGCAGGAAACAAACTTAGGTTTTGTTGCCAAAGAATCAGTGACTGCATTTGCATGCACATAATATTCCAGTTTTTGCCTTTGTTCCTGAACAGACCATGTTCTGACTAAGTTGTTTACTTGGCTAATGGAAATGAATGTTTCACTAATATTCCTGTTTACATGCAGCCGTGAAGAAAAGGATTTTCTCAGTTTCCCACCGTTGGCGGACTTGTTTGGACGTGCAAACACAGCCTCCCTCTTTCATTCCTTCAACCAGCTTCTTGACATCTTTCATAAGGTTTAAAAGTAGCTGTGTTTCATCTTCTTTCCTTTTGTCCACGCATCTCTACCGAAGCCCTGCAAACTGTCAGCTGGTTGGTTTGCGTACAACAACCATAGCCACGCACAGAGCGGACTGTAAGCCGTAAACAGGCAAGAGGCTACAAACTGGCCATAAACTGCAGTAAAAACCCTGGTTGAGACGCATATCCCGAATGTGCTGGACACATATCCAAAGAATGCCTCTAAAATCTGAAAAATACCGGTACAGCCCACATGTCTTAAACAGAAAATACTATATCGGCAAAAAAGGCCTTATTCAGAATATCCAAACGGAATATGCTGTTTACGTGACCTGTATCAAATTCAGAATAATAGTGACATATTAGTGTGCATGTGAATGTACTCACTCTCTCTCTCACTCGACCTTAAAGATTCTGTGTATTCAGCTCATGCACTAAAAATCGCCATTACTGTATATGTCTATTTTACCTCACCCTCTCTCTCTCTCTCTCTCTCTGTGTACTTTGTTACATATTGTTTAATTATTGAGCTGTAAACTCAGCCAATCAATGAGCATTTGTAATTCGGTGCTTTTACGTATCACACTGAGAGAGTAAAAGAGGGAGAGACAGAAAAGAGCGGCCCTATTTCACTTTGACATGGAGACCAGTCAAGGTAAACGTAGCTGTGTGTGTGTGTGTGTGCTATGAGGGTGTTGAGAATTAATCTCAGCACATACACACACACGTACAGACACCGTCATTGTGTCTAACCATGAGTGTTACCGGGAGTTTGAAAAGTGCAGTAAAGCAGGGGTGAGGGTTAGGCCACATCCATACAAAAATGGCTCGATTATTCCTTTTGGCCTTTTATGCACAGAAAGCTGACATTTTTACACCCACAAAATAAGTTATTTGAAACTCTTGCCATATGCCTCCGACATGGTGAGAAATATGCAGAAATGAGAATATGGAAAGCAAAGTTTCTGTAACTCTAACTTGCTCTGTGATTGCCCATTTTGAATGCCAATCACACAGTACACGTGTTGCCGCTGATCTGTACTCGTGTTTATGCCGTAAGACAAGTCTATCATTGCAGTTTACGAGGTACTATTCATGAGTCAAAATCAATGAGCAGACAAACTTTAACAACATCATTCGCATATTAGTACTATTAGCAATAATAAACACGCAACATTTATATTTTTGCAATTCATGACATTTTTCTAATAATTATAGCTGGCAGAATATACAATTCTTTTTAAATCAGACAGATATTTTTAGCATAGCCTGCTACTGTGTATGTGCTATCTTACACATAGCCTGCTTTAACTTCTCATCGGCCTGCAAATGACACACACACACACACACACACGTAAACATGCACATATATGTGTTACGTCTGTGTGTGTGTGTGTGTGTGTGTGTGTGTGTGTGTGTGTGTAGGTACATATTTTACAGCATTCAGCGTCCGTTTCTCCCACAGTAATCAGAATTGAGCAGCATTGAGCAGCTGGGGGAAAATGCAGGACATGCATTCTACAGTAGCTTATCATCTTGTACTGACAAAAGTTATGAGATTTAGGCTTTTTACGATGCCGGAGGACTGCGTCAGAAGCATTGGTCAATTCGGAGTAGCTCAGGATAGAAATGGACTGTTTTTTTTTTATTTCATCGTAGTTATTAATTGAACATATTAAGGAGAGAAACCACGACATAAACAAAGCTAGGGAAGAAAGAGCTGAGCTAACCATCGGCCTGCATATTAGTCAGCACAGGAATCAGAAACCACAGTCACTCGCTTGTTTCTTACAACGTGGTTGAGCAACACAGTCTCACTCCGAGCGCGTCAAAACACCCAACGCTTGGCCAGGGGCCTTTGGCGTTAGTTACTGATGCAAAAAGTCTCCTTCAGCGTCTCAGTCAGACGCAGTGGGCTTCCAACTAATTTCTATGTAATCCCATCTGGAGGGATATTCAACACTGTGGGTTGGGACCCCTTTGCGACATTTTTCAATATGCTGGGTAAAACCACTTAGATAGGGTTAGGAAAAGATTGCGGGTGGGTTTACGTTTCGGTCACACGCTGGACCAGAATGTAATCTGGTCCAGCGTCATCGTTCTGTGATAAAGAAATATGCTTCTCATTGAAATACATTACTTTAAAATGTGTGCGCACCACACGTAAATAATGACATTAACGTGTTCAGTACACAAATCAACAGATTCAATAATGTGACCATTTCACGAACTGCCATGAGACACAGCATTAGCCTCAAGACGTGCTCGAGGGTTTCAGAGAGTGTGTCGACCGCGTTTTCAAGCATCTGTGTTCGGGTAAACAAGACCCCGCAAACGGTTACTCAGAAGATGAATGTTGAGACAGTAGATGAATATAAATATTTAGGAACCACCATTGACAGCAAATTATCTTTTGAGAGCAACACCGATGCTGCCTGTAAAAAGGCCCAACGGAGACTTTTCTTCTCTTCTTTTACTGAATCAGTCTTGACATTTCGTATTGTGGTGTGGTACAGTGGGCTTTCAATGACCAACAAGCGTAAGCTAACAAAGCTGGTAAATGTAGCATCTAAGTTTGTTGGGGTACAGCTACCACAGCTGCAACATATATATGATAAACGGGTCAGGGGTAAGGCTAACCACATTTTAAACTGCCCTGATCACCCACTTTTTGGGGAGTTCAATCTGTTCCCCTCAGGTCGCCGGTTTATGCTACTTATGTTAAGAACTAGACGTGCCAGGGATTCTTTTATTCCTGTGGCAATTAGGAACCTGAATTCACTTGATTGATATTTCTTGAAATTTTTAAAGAGTATGTGATTTTGTATTTATTTATTCCTGTCCGTTATAAATATGACATATTTACCTGTGTACTGTCCAATTGGATTCTGTGATTGGTTTTGGGGGAAGGAGTGTCTCCATTGATGTGCTGATGTGTTGATGTGTGTTCCTGTGTTGGGTTTACAATGTTGTTGGCATCTGGTGGCGCTTTCCTCTGTGTATGTGCCTGTTAGATATCCTGCTGCACACTAAATTTCCTTTTTCTAAGGATAAATAAAGTGTAACCTGGGAATAAGAGCAAGTAGTGCTTATCTATCACCAACTGAATTCCCAAAGCCGAAGAACAAGAGTCTGTTCTTTACAGCCAATAGCATTGCTGTTTCTCTCCCTCTCTTCCTCTGTCTCTCTACCACACACACACACACACACACACACACACACATACACACGCACAGAAAAAACAAGTAAATATGCACATATACGTTTTACGTAAAATACATGCACACACAGACAAAGGTTATGCACAAGCACACTAACCCCAAGACTGATGTGGTGTGTGTGTGTGTGTGTGTGTGTGTGTGTGTGTGTGTGTGTGTGTGTGTGTGTGTGTGTGTGTGTGTGTGTGTGTGTGTAGGTACATATTTTACAGCCTTCAGCGTCCATTTCTCCCACAGTAATCAGAATTGAGCAGCATTGAGCAGCTGGGGGAAAATGCAGGACATGCATTCTACAGTAGCTAATCATCTTGTAGTGACAAAATGTATGAGATTTAGGCTTTTTACGATGCCGGAGGACTGCGTCAGAAGCATTGGTCAATTCGGAGTAGCTCAGGATAGAAATGGACTGTTTTTTATTTCATCGTAGTTATTAATTGAACATATTAAGGAGAAAAATGATGACAAAAACAAAGCTGGGGAAGAAAGAGCTGAGCTAACCAGCCCATTTATCAACTGTAAACATTTTTAACATCAGTAACTTATCGGCACATTTAGAGACATTCACAGGGTCATGAGGTAGCTGCTCCATCCGGGTCTGCCTCCACTTCATCCTACAGACTCTCTCTGTGTTTAACAAACCATTCCAGTCTTTCTTAGACCCTGCCCCTCACGTTCTTCACCACGCTTTCCAGCACCTGTCACCCTCTTACTGCCAGCTCACTTATGACTAACAGACAATTAGCCTGTCTCTGCAATACACAGACTCCATTTACTGCATGGGGCTTACCCCGGAATTCCACCAGGCGCGGATGTGGTTTTGTTTTGTTGTCTGCCATGCGTCATACCACACCGGGACCGTCTCAGAAACGTCTTGCCTGCCTTACTCGCAGATTGTTTTGGTCATATTTCCTGGATATTTGTGCTTCTACCATAAAAGTCAACATAGTTAAATGGTTTCTTCCATTTAGTCCAGTTATGAGCGACATGGATCAAAGACGTGTGGCTGTGTTTTAGTTGTTAAAATGGTGTAGTAATGTGGGATATAGTCAACATCCACGACGTTCCACTTCCGGGATTGCTCCGTTGCCACCGGAAATTCCGCCAGATGTCACTCTTTGCGACCGGATGTCCGTCACCTTCCGCTTTCTTTGTGTTGGAATTCTAACCTCCGGTGGATGTATGAGGACTATGGTTAACTGCTCCTCAGATCTCTGCAGGGTAAATCCAGACAGCCAGCTAGACTATGTGTCCAATCTGAGTTTTCTGTTGCACAACTTTTGAACGTACACACGTTCCACCAAAACAAGTCCATTCCAGAGGCTATTTTGCAGAGGCACCAGCATTGTGTCCGGCGCTTAGCGCCAATCAAGACGATTGGAATTGGTTTAAAGAAATGCCAATAAACCAGAGCACATTTTTCTCCCATCCCAGAACGCTGTGTGGACTAGCCAGACCCTCCTTGGCAGCGATGTGGAGGAAGGTCTGGCAATGTGAGACTATGTTATTTACAATCGGGAGTCTTTAAAGTGCGTTTATTTTGAAAATTGATCGGACGGTGCATATCTTTTAGTAGAGTGATGTTTCTGGGCCATGTTTGCGTCACAGCTCATGGACTCACAAGCATTGTCTTGAGCGGTTGCGATCTCTGACAGCGGCGCCGCTGGAACGCAGTGCAGACGCGTGCCTGGTGGAATCTTGGGGTGAGTGTTTACGTTTTGCAGGCCATTGGGTACATCAGCAGTTTTGTAATTCTAACTTTCAACCGAAGACTGAAGTACTTACTGTAAGTCGATCCCTATGATTTGCCGTATCTTAAGCTTCCTCTGCTACTTATAATTAAACATGAATGACAATGCCAACTCTTACCCATCCCTATGAGGAGAAATTAAAGGCTTCTGTTAATGCAATTGGCCTTAAATTAGTATTAAAACAACCACCCACATGCACACAAAAAGACTTGCATACACACACAAGATGAAACTTTCAAGTCAATAGCTTGACGTTTTCACAATAACTCTCTCGCTTTCAAAACACACACACACACACATGCACCATGCTAACAAACTGCAGCACATCTACTCTACATAATTTCCCCTTAGGCAAAAGCCAGTTTAATCCCTGTAAATATTCATAAGAGGAATGTGTAGGTTGGAGTGGCCCTTCACTCCGCACCCCTAGCAGGCTTAATACTTGATTTAAATTAGCTTTAATGCCAAAAGCGCCTCTTAGCTTCAGGTCGTGGATACCACAGACTATTTTGAAAGCAACTGACATATTTACAGATAGAAGTTACTTACTGTAGGGCCTCATTAGCTCAGTCAGCACTTATTCTCCAAGTCTCGACTTATTTAGATTGACTGATTGCACGTTTTGACCAGTTTTGGCGAGGGTGATACCGACTGCTGGTGTTCATTTTTCCACGTTAGTATCCGTCAAATGCATTCTCGCTGCACATTGGCCTTTCACCATTTGCATAAAGTAGGGTCAAGTCTACTTAATGCAAATTGTGGGCTTCCAGTCGAACAGCTGCCTGTAGAAGTTCACAAATCTCTTGAACCAACTTGTGAACTGTGTGATGATGACTCAACATCTGCATGCCCTTTTTTTCCGCCTTGAATATTTTCAGTGACAGAGTTTGTGAAGAAGTGAGATTTGAAATGTGTGGCTATTGCTGAACACACTGGCTATTGTATACTGTAGGTCTGTGAGTTACTCATAACAGGATACAGAAGCTGTATAAATATAACCTACTACACACATGTTAACAGGTGAACAGATGTTTGCAGCACTTTGAGGGTTAATAACGTGAGAAAATGTGCAGTATATGCAATGTGAACAAATGTGCTCATTAGAAGATATGATATGTGTTCAGTGTTAGCTATCCACATGCTTTGCTGTGACTGTCCTCTCTTGTTAGTAACAGTTGTAGTGATGGTAGTAGGGTGTTGAAGAGGTGGTAAACGTGTCCAGACAGTATGTTTAGCTTTCTATTACTTATACATTAGCATGGGAGTATTGTTTGAGGAAAAAAATGGTTTCATCTTGAAATATGATGTTTGACTTAATAAAATTGTGGTGTGTGGTCTGGCCTAATCACAAGCCCTCTCACCCCTGACAACACACACACACACACAAAGATGGATCAAAATCAGTAAATTTATGGTGGAATGAGCCAAACGTGTGTGTGTGTGTGTGTGTGTGTGTGTGTGTGTGTGTGTGTGTGTGTGTGTGTGTGTGTGTGTGTGTGTGTGTGTGTGTGTGTGTGTGTGGGCAGACAGACCAGCCAACAGGCAATCAACAGAAACTATGTGCGCTCTAACAAAAGTAAGCTACAACATGTGTGTGTAGAAGTGGATGTAAATGCAATTACCTGTGAGGTCATTTGTGTGCATGCACCCGCACACACAAATGTGCATTTATTTGTTTGAATGTCATTGTGTATATGTGCTTTTGAGTGAGTTTGTACCACCTGAGGTCATATTGTGGAAACCAGGTCAGCTTTTCGCCCCCGACCGGAGAGAAAGGACGGGCACCCCCAAGGGCTCCGGAGTGTGTGTGTGTGTTTGTGTATTTATAGCTTTGGACAGGTAACCCTCCAATACACAGCTACCCCTCTGCCTTTCATCCTTGTCCTGATTTTGTGTATGTGACTGTGTGCGGGTGTGTGCATGCTTCTGTTTGCCTGTGTGTGTGTTTTTCCCAGAGCCTGCCATTGGCCTATTTCTGACTGAAATGCTAAACTGTGATGTATTTTTAACGGTCTCTGACTCCAGCTAACCTGTCAGTGACCTTGGTCCAACAAAACAACCTGCACCTAAAGGCACCTTCCACTCAAATTCAGATTTTAGAGCCCATGCATGGATATGAAAATATATAGTTTTCCCCTGTAAAGTGAACATTTTCATTCTCTTTAAGACAACATTAGGTATATAGAAAAATGCTCTCCAGAATGCCATGTGAGCATTTGTTGATTAAAATTTATCAGTGTGCTACAAATCAACTTTGTTTTGCTGCACCTTGGTTAGGGAAAGACCATGGTTTGGATTAAAATAACTAAGTAACTACTTTTTAAAGGTCCCATATTGTAAAAAGTGAGAATTTCATGGATTTTTTTTTTATTATAAAGCAGGTCGAGGTGCTATATAAATACTGTGTAAGTATCAAAATGCTCAATCCACAGAGAAATGCACACAGCCTGTACTGTATGTCACAACTATGCTATAAAGTGCCGCTACAGTGCCGTTCCAGTCATTCCCCGGCTGCAATGAAAGTACAGAGATGCCAAGAGGGCAGATGCGGAAGACCCTGGGCTTTTTTCGGGAGAGATTTTTAAAGAGACAGGCGCTAAAGCGGAGCGTTTCAGACAGATGGTGAATACAGGTAAATTCAGACAGACAGTATGAGAAAAATAATGTGTTCTTTGAACATTAAAGCATGTAAACATGTTCTAGTAGAAGAACAAAATACAACTATGAACTTGAAAATGAAAATGAGCATAAAATGGGACCTTTAAAATTGGGGACCTTCATCATTACGGTTAAAATAATAACCGCTTAAAAACAGTTGTGGACCAATTATAATCACAGTTAAAAGAAATTCAACGTTAACTGTCGGTATGGAATAGGAACTGAACACCGTCTTAATGTTTGACATTTTGATGACTCAGCCATCCACACCCACCTGTGCACTAGTGCCTCTATAGCAACATCACAATACTTCATATTTTGCTCCCAACAGACACCATTATTATTCCTATCGACGCTACAGAGCTTCATTACTTGAATGTAAACATATGTTGTTATCGGGCATCTGCTGAAATGACTGATGCCGTTCTTGAGAGGACAGTCTCGATTGGGACGGTGAATACAAAGCCAGTATGCGTGCTCGATTCCTTTTGGGAAACTCTCATCCCCAATGTGCCAATCACCCAAGTAGAGTATTCATCTTCAGTGTTTACATTTGTCAGGACAGAAGTCTGTCATTCCTGTCTTTCTGCTCCAGTCTATAGATCGAAAGGTAGTTTGGGGAAATACAAGACACAATTGGGCTATAATATTGACAAGCTGATGTGTGTGTGCATTCATATATAATGCAGGCCAGTGGTCAGAATGAGACATGAGTGTGATTAATGAGTCTCACAGTCAGTGATGCTAATCACTTTCAGCCACACACTCTAAACAACACCCATGTTTGTTTGTGTGTGTGTGTGTGTGTGTGTGTGTGTGTGTGTGTGTGTGTGTGTGTATGTGTGCGTGCGTGCGTGTGTGTTCAATGTGCGATGCAGAGCTGCAACTAGTTTTAGTTTTCTGTATATGTTTTTCTGTCTGCCTGTCTTTGTGTGTGTGTGGGTTTGTGGCGGGGGGGGGGGGGTAGATGAGTTGGGCAGGGGGGGGGAAACAAAATGACTGACAGCTGGTCTGGGCCGGTCGGGTGGAACGGAGCCTCAGCACTGCCCAGCAGACACGGCCACACACACACACACACACACACACACACACACACACACACAAAGGAAAGCTCACAACAGGCCTAAACACATGAGCATTGAATCACTTTCTCTCCCATACAGACACTCACACATACAAACACAACAGGGACCTCACCTCAACTTGTCTCCCTCTGACAGCTTTCAACAGTGGTCAACCCACACACACTCATACACACACATAGAGAGCACACAAACACACCACACTGAACTCTTGACAGATACATCCTCCCACTCTCCTCCCTGCCACAGTGTTGGCTGCCTACCTATGCATGGACAGACACACACACAAAAACACACACACACAAAAACACACTGAAGGACAGCTTGGCTCTTGGTCGGGTCAATGGTTTGTGCTACAGAAACACCTTAACTTGTAAAAGCCAAGGGATACTTTCACTCTCTCCTCAAACTATAGCCATATTTCTCTTCCCCTGTTCTGTCTCTCCCTTCCCTGCTGTTCATTCCACTGTACAAAAAAACTAACCTAACTTCTTCAGCTACTCCTGTACACCTAATTAACTTCTACATTTGGCGTCTGCATGTTTTTGTCAGAAATGTTGCGCTGCATGTGGCGGGTCTGTATGGGACCTCACAGACAGGGGTAGATGAAATATACTTTGTGGCCATGCAGTTCATAGACTGTAAAAAGAAATGGACGATGTGTCTCCACTTCCTCTCACTGATATACCAATACCAAAAATATCCCGGATAAGGGTGCCACCATCTTGTAATTTTGGGGCCAGAGTGTGTGCAGTAGTGATGGGGCGGTGGAGCCGCGATGTCGAAGTCCCGCCCATTGATACACCCGCCCGACAAATCTCAAGTCAATCTCAACTGTCAATCATGACGTTTTACCCTGTATTTATAGCATCAAATAACTAATAAAAAACAAACTTAGTAGAAAAATGAATTAACACACAAAACATTAGCGTGATAAGAACTAGCTGAAATCATTCTTTGGGAAATCTGTATTTGACATGTTCTTTGATTTTTTTTTTGTTTGGCCCATGTCCAATCCACTAATATGGAGTGGGCGGGATTTATGACCTGCAGCCAGCCACCAGTGGGCGATCCAGATGTTTTGGCTTCACTTATACAGTCCATGCATCAAGCACTCATGCACATTGCGCTTAAAAGAGGGCTGCAACCCTGTCTCCTAACAACACATGATTTTCCTTTAAATGAAACTGCAGCGACCGGCGCAAGTCGTGAAACGATCTCTGATTTAAACGCGTGGCTAACATTGTGAATTGAAACAAAAGTACTTGGTTTGGGTTCAAATAAGAATGTTTGTTAAGAAATTGAAGTTGCATATGTAAGTTAAGTATGTTACATGAAAAAGTCAATGTTGAACATTGGTTTCACATGGGACACTAACAGCTTTCTCCTGGGGGAAAGTCCTTTGTTTGTTTGACCCATTTATCCACCCCAACTTCCTCCCTATGCAGACTGTTGCGGACTTTGATTAGAAACATATTTGTGAAACGTAAAAGAAAAACCTAATCTGAGACTAAATACATTTCACTCGAACCGTAAATTGAGAATGACATTCTTCTATGTATGGGAACGTAATTTTGAGGAGACAGGGCTGGAGTTATGAGATCATTTCCCCCGCTGAAGTGTCTTTGCTAAGACACTGAATGCTGTCTTGCTGCTGTGTAGCTGATCCTGACCTCTCATTATTAGATTAGATGACAAGATATTGTCAGATTTCATTCACAGTTTGTCCTCCATCACAAGCTCAGGTCTCAGTTTTCAAGAAAGAAAAACAATATATATATATTTTTTTTTAAATGCAACAATATTAGAATTAGCTGGACTGAACTCCATTTTATTGCTTAGCATCAACAAATCTTGTCAATGTTTGGTTTCCTGGCTGGATTTGACATGGCAGGGTCAACTCTGCTGCCAATCCAGAAATAAACAACATGCTTTTGGCCGGAAATCATTTCCCCAAAGGCCGCCATTATAAAAAGAAGGAATATCGCAACATATGGACACGTGGAAGATAACTAGGAAGATCATCTTTTCTGGCATATGTCCTAGCATGTTTCAAGTGAATGAGTAAGCGTCCATATTGCAATTCCATATCCAGTTCTCCTAATATCATGCCAGACTCCTTCACCAGGTCTCAGCATCCCAACATTAACACTGCAGTTCACTTTCCTGGCCTGAAGCAGCCGGGCAAGCAGTTCATAGGCCACTCCTACCACTCCCCCACATAATCTATTCTTATTTGCCTTCTTCTTTCAGGGTGCAACCTTTTCTCTAATCCTACAACAATCATATTTTTCCATCATTTAAGTTTCATCTAATTGATTCCCATGGTACAACTGAACTTCTGGCTTGTAGCAGCTCTTTCAGCTATTTCAAATGTTGCTCATGTTATGTTTGTTCACTTTGTTATGTCCTTGCAGCATCGAAGATCCAATTTCCCCACAGGGGGCATTCAAGTTTTAAGTTATCTAATGTATTGTAATCTAAAGGGAAAACTGACCCTGCTGGGTTAAGCACAACACAATTTAGATCACAGACACCCAAACATGCTACACGCTCTGATCTCATTCCCCGTTCCAAAAATAGCCTTTAAATATTTTACACATCACTGGTTTAGATCAGATTCTAAAAATTTGTTTCAGTCCAATGGAAAGGCACCAAATGGAAAAGAGACAAGGACCTTGTAAAAATGTGAAAACAAACAGAACCTCGTTTCAGTCTGTGATTTTACAGTTCCAACTTCGGTAGCACTAAAAATAGTGTTGGTCTCTCAAGATTACAAAAAGGGAAAAGTGGGCAGCTGTAATTTGATTGGAATGCTAATCAAAAGGCAGCATTCTCTGCTGTCCATCACTGAGAGAAAGCACCAAAGCCTCGAGAAGCTTTTGAAAAGTAGCCCAGTTTGAAAAGGGGAAAAAGTACTAAGAAGATTCAACTCATTTAATACAACATCCCCACAAGTAAACACACGCGCAACTTTTAATCAAAGGGTTAAGTGGAAGTTTGAAAGAATTTTAGGTGCAATTAAACTGTGCAAATTGAATTATGTTTACCTATTGACTAATTAAGATGATTTTAATACTTGAATGTGGAAAATGAGGCTTTCACTTAATCTGAAAACAAGTTGTACTATTTAGTGATGGTGAAAGAAAGGAGTTGCCACCCTGCGTCTAACAAGCATACAGTACACACACAAAAACATGCACACACCTAGAAATCTCCACTTCCAATTTCAGAGCCTCGAGGTCACTGAACTAGAATAAGAATGGGGATCAGTGTGTGCATTTGTGTGTGTGTGTGTCTGTGTGTGTGTGTGTAGGTTGTAAGCCTCATTAAACTATCACCTCCCAAGACTATGGACTTACATGGCATCTCTCGAGCAGCTGTTTTCACAGTCATTAGCTACTTAGCATCCAACCATGCTAACGTGCTAACAACATGGTGTTGAAAGCAATTTGTCTTGCTACCCTTTGTTTTTCATCTCTTTCAGCTTTAAATTACCATTGGCAGTGAAGTAAACAACATACCTAACTGCCAAATGACACATTATCTTTTATGGGAAACTGCTTTTTAATTCCGTTTCAAAGTGATTAAGGTACATTGTGCCACTAGGATGTATTTATGGGATATTTGTGATTTTCTGCTTAATGTTAGCATTGTATGTCGTAGTGCTGTGTTTTATGCCTAGCTTGTTTTGGTTTTGAGCTTGATGCTAAGATAGCTAATTCATTCATTTTCACCATTCAATAAAGGTTAATGCTTACAATAAGAATTGACCCCCATAAATGTTTTTGGTGGATTATACATCCATGGTGAAGAGGCGTCTAGTAAAAGATTGAATTCAGGATTTTATCAATCATTATCAGATCACTCAAACAAAGTGCGATTTTAAATTGGAGAATCTATTATAAACCCAGCCCTGATTTGGAACAGGCCTGACTTAAGCTGCTTACACACCAACCAGACGGCAGAAAAGGCAGTTGAACTGATCAGTCTCCCCGAGTTGGTCAAAAAAAGTGCCTCAGAACACACCGAAGAGACGAGACGTAATACGTCTCCATAACAGCAGGCAGCGATAATCTGTATTGTTGCCCAAAAAATGAAACCGGCAGCTGATTGGATGAACGCGTCACGTGGGTTTGTTTTCTCCAGAAATTCAAAGACAGACTGTCATGGCGGCTTGTTCAGAATACGATCTCATATTGTACTAAAATAGTTCACCGAAACGTGTTTCTGAAAACATTTTAACAGTTGCTGAATCTGTCTTCATTTCAGCTCAACAAAGGTCAGTTTAAAAGATTTTCGTCAGATTTTGAGAGACTCTAGTCACGCTCATTCCGCTCCCCGTTTCTGGGTTAGCACTCTACCAATCAGATTGGTCATTTGAGTCCGACTGCCGGCAGTGCCCTCCCCGCCGATCGTACATGTCAAATCGGCCAAAATGAAGGACGACGGCAACCTCAGATGGACAACGGCACGGAACGCACCGAACAGACTCCAATCACTGACCTCGGCAGACTGTCCGACGGCCAATTATCGGCTCTATGTGTCCGGGGGCCTTTAGGGTGACTGTACCCACATAGCCAAGACCTCAAGCCTCCACAGCACAAACACAAATAATTCCTAATCATCCAATCAGTTTGGTATGGTGAGTGTAGTAAAATCTTCCCATCAGGTCTGATCACGGCTCAGTTTCCAGCCTTACCACAAGTGTTTTTTTTCTTCTACTTTCTATGTCGTTGGTCTGCTTCCAGTCATTGTGCCTTTGCCTGAGCTAAGTAGAAACACTACGCAAAACAACGATTGGAGATGTTTCTCTTCACAGCTGGTGCATTCAGAGAACAATTAACATACCCAACGCTCCGCTAAACAGCATCGGTGGTTTTTCTGTTCAGTGGACTGACATGTCTTGTTGCTGCAGTGCCCCTTGATTATTTTTTTTTTACCACAGAGAGTCACAATTAAGCTCTTTCTTTCTCTTTCTCTCCATTTCTTCCACCCGCTCTTTCTCTTCTTGTTATGTGAACTTTTTTTGCTCGTTATTTAATTTGTTGACGTCAGTTTCTTCTTTGATTTATAGGTCACAATATCAAAAGCTTTTTTTTTGGTTGTTTTTTTAAAAACACTCTCATACAGTTTTGTTGCTCTTTCTCCTCATCTTCTTTATTTATCTTCCTGAATCCATCTTTTTCCTTTCCACTCACGCAATCCTTCTCTCCTTTCACCTTTTTTCCTTCCGATCTTATTTTTCTATGCCTAACTCCATCATTTCTTCACCCCTTAATTCTCTCGACATACTTCCTTTTTCCCTCCTGTGTCTAAAAATCCCAAATTCAGTGAAGCTCAGAGTGCTGTAACTGGCAGTCAGCTCGCTCATGCAGAACACTCTTGTGCTTTTCTATGTGTTGCACTTTTAGGTGTAAAAACTTTGTCCTTCAAGGGAGGAAAAGTATTCTGACTTGGAATTAACTGTCTACTCTAAGAGCCACATGATTGCACAGTGACTGATTGAAACAACACATTCCCTCTGGCATACCAAACATCCTTTTAACTTCAGGCATAGCTCTCATTTTGTGATTGTACGGGTGGAAAAAGCACAGTTCAATAGCAATGGTAAAGGAGCTTTACCTTCTAATGTGAAGGCAGTAGCTGGAATTCGGCAGCACAATAAATCACAGTCAGACTGCAAACAAAAGTAAATGAACATTTCCTCTGCCTCATATTGACTTCCATTTAACGCACAAAGACTAAATGAAAGGTATTACTAATATAACAGTCCTCAGCATTTCAATACATCTTTGAATTCACGCAGAGTAAAGGTAGGATGAACGCTGACACTAAAAACACTGATTTGGCCATTAGACCTCTGAAGAAAAACTAAATCCAATATAGCGTACTCTCTAATCAAAACCACAACCCCCCAGTTTGAAAGTTTTACACATTGCTTAATAGCCAAAAAGAGGCAGCCAGAGTCGGGCAGGACTACTCTCAGAAACCAATGAAAATGATTATATAGTTTGAATGTGAGCCTGAGTGATACTAGCTGACTAGTACGCTTGTACCTGACAAGGAGCTAACTTGTACGCCTCAAATTTCAACATCCACCCAAATTTGCATTGATATCTTTGAACAAGAATGATCGTAGTTCGTATATGAATAATGGCAGCGGCAGAGCCAGACGGTGTAAACGTTCGGGGCTCAGCCATTTGGCATGCTCCATTTACAGCCACTATGTGCACTATTTTTCAAGCCATTTGATAATAGAATGCCTAGAAATCCGTACATCATTTGGGAAACACATGACTGCTGCGAAGGAAAAGAATCATCCTGTAGAGCCGACATCTGTTTTGCATCTAACTGTTCTCCAAATGTCTTCATCATTCTGAAACCAGAACACAGAAATAATGTTGACTCATTTTCACTCCTGCATCTTAAAAGAGGCAACAATTGTCGGATGTAACTATTTATTTATAAGTTACGTAACATAGGTAGGATGGGAATTTGGCGTAAACAGCATTACTAATCTCAAAACCTATTTTTAGTAGATATTTCCGCAGTAACAGAACTTTTGCTCCATTGATTTGCCGGTCCAGAGAGACTGAAGGGAAATGACTCAAAGTTCAAGTTATTTTAAAGACACAACTCCATTGGCCGCCACTCCTTCCAGTTCTCAGCTGCAAATCATTGAAATGCACTTCAAAAAACCCTGAAAGTCAAAACCCTTATCTCACTAACTGCCTTCAAAGTACGTCTGTCTGAGCTCCTGTCCGATCACGGTACATGCTAACCGTTCTCCATCTTTCATGCTCTGTTTACGCACCCCTTATTGCATTCCATTATCTCTGTCACGTCCCATTGCATATTTGCACATTTTCACCTGCATCGCTATCATATTCTGCTTATGCCCTTTTTGCACTATTCATCCGCCCAGGTATGCTCAAATGTCATTCCTCCAACCTATGTGTCACGCAAGTTTTGTACACCACAATCTGCACTAACTGTATATTGACTCTTTACTACATCTCAGCATTTATATATTCTGTCTATTCATGTATACTGCGATATTACTGATCAACATCACTATCTAGACCACACTTTGCACCAACTGTATATTGACTCTTTACTACATCTCAGCATTTTATAGACTGTCTATTCATATATATTGCGTTATAACTGATCAACACCACTAACTATTAATCTATTAATGCATATCGCATAATTTCTGATCTACATCACTACCTAGTCCACTATTTGCACTAACTGTATATTGACTTTTCACTACATTCAACATCTACATAGACTGTCTATTCTGGTTAACTGTGTTATTACTGACCGATATCACTAACCAGACCACAATTTGCACTAACTGTATATTGACTATTCACTACATTTCAGCATTATATAGACTTTCTATTCATATATATTGCGTTATTACCGTATCACTTTCGCATATCCTTCGTCTTACTTACACCTCGCTTGGCACCGGCTCTGTAATGCCTACTTAACCTGCACTTTATGTAGCCTTTTCTATTCTGTATTCCTGTATTGTATTGAATGTGAAACTTTATGTTTTCTTGCACGCTTACGCTTTTCTTGGCCAGGTCGCCGTTGCAAATGAGAACCTGTTCTCAACAGCCTACCTGGTTAAATAAAGGTTAAATAAAAAATAAATAAAAGCCTTAAAACAATTGGAGCGGAGAAAACACTCAGGGCTGGAGCCCCCTCCGCCCCTGCTCAGTAGACACAACCAAACCACCGTTTACATTACATTTTCTCTGCAACCTTAAGTTAATTCATTTAACCTTCAGTAAACCAACCAAACATTTGGCTATACAAAAAGACAAGTGTTCAAAGCTAGCTTCACAGAAATTAGAGTAGCTTTTTGACAAAAAAATATAAAATGTAGGTAATGCTATGAAAAATGAGACCATGCACTTTGTTTTTGTAACATATTAAGTGAACATTGCACTTTTCACACAAACCACTGAGAATGACTAAAGTAGCAATTATATATATGATTTTTATTTTTATTTTAAAGTATATGAACGAATGTGACCAATCCTGAAGATAAAAATACATACACACACACCCACTCACACACACACACATACCCACACCTTAGTACCCCCTACCATCATAATTGGACTCAACTATTATGGCTGCAAAAGCCATCAACTGTGAGAAACACACACACACATATACACACACACACACACACACACACACACACACACACACACACACACACACACACACACACACACACACATGGACCCAGCGGTTGTCCATCGACACACTGCCAGGTGCAGCAGTGCATCAGTCTCTTGTACACACAGAGAGGCACACGATAATAGCTCCACAGTAAATGGACTGCAAGTACCACCTGCATGCTGAAAAGAATGAGCACTTTTTCCCACTTAGCACCCATGAATGCACACACACAAACACACACGCATATACATGCATGCGACTATGCAATCAGCTGGATTTTTTTTACTACCTATAATCCAAGCACAGATGGGTGGTACCAATTTACACTGTGTGTGTGTGTGTGTGTGTGTGTGTGTGTGTGTGTGTGTGTGTGTGTGTGTGTGTGTGTGTGTGTGCAGGGTGCACATTTGAGAGAGGGGGAGAGAGAACGGAGGCCAAAAGAGTCAAGATTTTTATTTTTTATAATGTGGATTAAAATGACTATAAGTTAACTTTCAGCATTTCTTTTGTTCCTTGTTCTTTGTCTTTAATTATTCACATTGTTCTTGTTTTTTTTATTCACTTGATCTTGTTTTCCATATCTTTGTTCTATCACTCTCTATGTCTGCTTTTCCCGTTACAATTCTATGCACTGCGTTCTCTCCTTTTTCTGTATGGGCTCCTTCTGTCAGACGTGTGTTTCTTGGACTTCCTGTTTTATTTTGAAGTTTTTCTGTTCCCCTTAGTGTTTCTTGTATTTACTTCCTGTCTTTTGGTTTTCCCCGCCTTTGTTATTGTCTGATGTCTTTCACCTGTTCACCAGTCCTTGTGTCAAGTTTCTTTTCTTTTGTTGGTTTCATGCTTTCTGCTTGTTTTCATGAACTTCCGGTTTTATTTTTGAGTTTGGTTACATCCTTGGTCACTTGTCTTCCTGTCTTTGTTTGTTTCCCTCCTTTTCTGATTGTCCTGATGTCTTCCACCTGTTGTATCACCTGTCCCTTGTTAGTGTTCGTTACCCCATGTAGTCTCTGTGTTTCCCTTGTTCTTTGTCGGATTATTACGTTATGCTCCGTCTGTGTGCTGTGGCTGGCGCTGTGTGCCTTGTTTCGATGTTCTTTGTGTTCTGCGTGCTTTTTTTGGGACTTCTTTTGTGTTTGCTTGCCTGCCAACCTCTGGACACCTTTTTTTTTTTTTTTTTTTAGTTTTTGTCATTAAATTCTATCATCCTAATTTTACTGCATTTGGGTCCTCCATTCCCTGTTTCCCGTGATACCTTCCACTTGGAGAGGAGCTGATCAGAATAAAGTGAGAGAGGGGTTAGTCCTTTGGGAGAGAGACTGTAGACAGGGAGAGGAAGAGAAAAGTAGAGAAACAGAAATGGAAACAGAAGGTGCAGGAGGCAGAGAGGGAGCGATCAATAAGTCAGGTCTGGTTTATCAGTCGGTATTAATGGGAATTAACCTTTAACCTGCGCTCTCAGTGACAGCCTTACAAACAGAAACGCAAAGCGAGTCCTCTAATTGCAAATGTCATGTAGCTGCAAGGTGCTATCGACACAGCTTATTACTAACCGTTAGTGGATCTGTGTGTGTGTGTGCGTGCGTGTGTGTGTGTATGCGTTTGTGACTACAATTTGTCGGCTGTTGCTAAGGCCGGCCACACACTGCCTGCGTGGCGTGAGCGTGTCAGCAGCGTGGCGTGTCCGTTTTTATTTCGGCTACCATGTTAACAGGTTAGAGCTTGCACACTGCCTGCGTGACACGCTCGTCTCACGAAAACGTGTGCCTGCTAGAAATAGAACAGAAGCCTTTTTTCGCAAGACGCGCAAGCGTGTTGGAAGCGTTTCCAGGCCAAATAGAATAGGAAAAGATGTGTATATGTCATTTTGACACAAATAAATAAAGTCTCGAGGTTTTGACATAAATGTAGATAAAAATAATAATTAGATTTTCAAATTTTGCACCTGTCAATACAGAATGGAATATTCTGTAGCCTATTTTGTCGTCAATACTGCCGACGTTGTCTTTGCTGTAATCAAATCAGTATATATTTATGATTAAAATGAATTATACTGCTTGAGTGCAGTAATCAATGGGAAACAGAGACAGACAAGGAGCAGCAGCACCGCGTCAAACACGTTTCTTGTGTGTACAGACATATCCACACAGCCGCCACGCAACAGAAACGCCACGCTCACGCCACGCAGCCAGCGTGTAGCCGCCACGCAACAGAAACGCCACGCTCACGCCACGCAGCCAGTGCGTAGCCGGCCTAAGTGCTCCAGATTTCCGCTGCAACATCACCGAATTTTGTCTCCCGATTGAATATTGTCAGGCATTTGGTGATATTCAATGTGTCAATATTGAAATCACTATTACTTAACGCGTTTACTCATTAACTTTTGAGAAAGATGTTGCACTTTTTATTTATTTTAAAAACAGTGAAACCAATCAACGGTGAAAACACCTTGGACTCTGTAATTAATACTTTTCTCGTTTAACTTTTTTAAATTCCCCTTCAGAACAAAAAAAGACAAAATAAGAGTTTACTTGCAAAGCGACACGTGCAAAATAATCATTTTTCTTAATGATATTGTTTTTTGTGACTTTTATTAGCTGAAATCGTAATCATAATTCAACCAATTGCACAGCCCTATGGGTAACCATCATGGAATAAGGCTTGAACATCCCAACGATATGAATTCCTGTTCTTCACATTCCGCTGACAAGATGTAAATGCACACTATAGCCAAATTTACGGGGCCTCGCTGTAGTTCTGTAGACCGGCACAGAAGTCATTTACACCCGACAATCATGTATGTCCGCCACTTTTTTCTCGGTGCATACAAACATTTGGCGCTGAGTGAGTATGGTAAAGGTCTTGGATGGTAGACCTCTGTGTGCATATGTGTCCATATATACGTGCCTGCCTATCTACATGCTGCATCTGTATCTATTTTGTTTGTTTTATGGATCAGTGTATGTGTGCGTTTTGGTATTCAGGGTCCGGACTGCTCGTATCAGTATTCCATGACTGTATTCATTCACTGTTTTCTTCTACCAACCAGGCACCAATTACTGCTGCCAATCACACACACACACACACACACACACACACACACAGGGCAAAAACTTCACTCACACACACACACACATGCTACTCTGGGTAGTCCCAGTGTGTGAAAGTGTGGACAAAAGACATTTATCACTCTCCCTCTCTAACACACACTCTCACACTGCCTCCATGCTTCTCTGTTGCCATCTTAGTTCCAATATTATTCAAACCCCTTGAATCATTTATATCTGACGAGTCATTAAAAAATGAACCATCATCAGCGTAAACTCGGCATGCATGTGTGCACACAAATCAAGGACATTTCTTTTGTGGTATTGAGCAAGTCAGTCTTCCAAAAAGAGGGGGAAATCATGACTTGCTACTAAAAAGACACGAGGCATATTGGATATTCACTTTGCAGACGCTATCGCCAAAAGGCCTTAATGATGAATTCAATCTCAACATTATGTTGGGTTAATTTGATATTAATATATATGTTCTTTTTACTTCCTTTTTCTTACTAGCTCTTTTTTCCTATTAGTTTATTCTCCGTAAACTTCCTATTGTACATGAGAATATGGACTGTTACAATGTAGTCTAATTAGTGTGATGATTCATTTTTGAATGGAGTATGTTCCCCTTGATTAAGTGTAGAAAAATATTGGGCTATGACAATGCACTAATTATCCATTGTTTTCAAATGTATTGAATGGTACTTTTTTCTGCCTTCAAAGTCCGTGATGGGAGTGCCACTTTTGTGAATGGATGACGTCATTCAACGGCTGGACTCGATTGGTCCTGATTAGTCAACCAAACTATTTTAGGTTATGGTTGAGGTGAATGTGTGAATTTACCTGATGAAGGTCTGGGACCGAAACGTTGTATTTTTCTAAATAAATTATTGCTTGCGTAATGGTCAGTGTGCGGGATTTTCTCTCAACAGGTCCTTTAATGAAAGCCTTTGGGTTTTCATTGCAAATCGTTGATCCCCAGTATTAACTTTTTACTTGGGAGGCAGTCTATAGAAAAAAAGAAAAGGAAAGAAGACACAGACACACACACACACACACACACACACACACACACACACACACACACACACTTAGAGAGAAGGTAGTTTGTGACCTTGTAGGTCTACACACAACCTGGAGGTTGTGGAACACACACACACACAGAGATTGGGGTCAGGTTTATTCATCACCAGCATGACACAATGTTTCTTTTTTGCAAGGGAAAACATACACACACAAAAAAACACACACACCCACAGTCATCTGTAACAATTTCTTATACCAAAAACACACCCTTGTTACGCTACACATATGAGCCTTACATTTAAAACAGAGCTTCATGCACAAACAATCAGGCTTGCACACAAACACTGCTGTCTTCGCCTGTAAGACAACCAAGGTAAGGACAGCTGTGCAAGTGAACTTGTCAAACTGGAGCTCTTTTGAAACCGGTGTTCTACTTTCTTCTATCCTAAACCCATTCTTCTCAACCTCGATCAACCAGAAAGAGAGAGAGAAACAGAGAGAAAGAGAGAGAGAGACATTAGAGATAGTAAAAGTGTGCGCTAATTGTTGTAAGGAGTGAAACAGATAGAGAAGAGCAACAAGAAACGGAAAATGAAGCATCAATTTGCAAACTCAAAGTTTCATCTGAAATCACTGAAAACTTTGTTGAAAATTTGTCTCCCATTCTCTCTCTCTCTCTCTCTCTCCGTCCACCTGATAACAGTAACAATCCAATCTTCACGTTTCCAATTAACTTGAGCCGCCTCCTTAGCTCGTTACGTCGTCATGCCTCGCTTGTGTGAACAATAGCCGAAAACAGAACATTCAGTCTGGCGCTCCAGTGATGGTAGCTCTCATTTGCATGTTTGTATTAAAGCAACACTATGTAACTTTTAGCTGCAGCTGTAGTTCCAATGAGACAACCTGTAGGGGGACCGAAGCGGGGAAAGTTACATAGTGTTGCTTTAACACGTTGTTGGCATTTTCTGACCTGCTGCTCTCCGATTGCATTAACTGCATTTGGGTGATTTCCGCTGTTCATTTTTTCACATTAAGAGGTGAAAAAGGTCCAACTGTTGAAACAGGTCAAGTAATGAAACAGGGCTGGAAGAACCAGGTTATTTGGAATGAACACAGCCGGTGACATTACAACTACAACTACAAAATGACAAGAATAACAAGAGAAAAATGGGTAAATTCCATTAGTTGATGCAAATCATTCTACTATCCAATTTGTGTTGAAAAACAGACATTGGAGTCTGCATGGGAGTGCACAGCAAAGAAACCGCATGATGCAGCTGGTTCAAGACAGTCATACATTTAAATAAAAGGAACTTTAAACAACTACCATTATAAAAAAAGAAATGATACAAAAGGGATTCAGGCCTTATGGCACCGCTCAGGAAAAGAAACTGCTATTCAACGTCCTTTATTCCATCTGCTATCAGACTTTTAAAGGTGCCCTGCCACATGTATTTGATTACTTTGGGGTGATGTCTGAAGTTCTATCATGGACTCTGTAACATTTTCTGTGGAAAAAATGCCTTGGTTACCTTGTTTGAAGCCATTCTAGCATGGTATAGAAAGCCTGCAGGAAGACTCAGCTCAATTTGTGCCAGTTCTCATTAATATTCAACGAGCTAAGCTGTTTGAATCTGATTGGCTAACAGCTAGCCAATGAGAGCCTGGCTGTCAGAATCCTTTACCCAGCCCAACTGGGTCACATTCACCACATAATACACATGGACCTAACATATTTCAAAAAATGCAAGTAAAATCGGTTTTGTATGGCAGGGCACCTTTAAACCTTGACAATAGTCTCTTGGAATGAAACATATTATTTACTATTCTATGGTTTAACTCCTTACATGCTCATGTTTGTGTGTTTGTGTGTTTTGTGTAAATGGTTTCTTTTTTGTTGGTCTGTAGACTGTTGAAACTGAACTGCCCTTTGAGATATAAATACAGCTGTTTGAACTTGAACAATCTGTGTTATGATTTATAATATTTGCCAACCAAAAACAACCAACTTAAACTTTTAAGGTACACCGCCGCAGGTGTCACTTATTTTGTCACTCCCATTCGCTTCTAGAGCATTTCCTGTTTCGGTGCACAACTTTGACAACAAATGTGAGCCACTAGAAAAATGTATTGCTTTAACGAGGGTACGCTCGTCTTGTTTTGTGCAATATTACACGAATATTGAATACGGAATAATCAACTATGAAGTATAGCATCACATATATACACTACAAAACACATTTTGGTGATTTGAGTGTGGAGCAATTTTGTTCGATTGACAGCTAATTTTACTGTACCTTTAAACCTTTGCCATAGTGCATGCATTTTGGTGACTTCATGTGATTTATATTATTATTATTATAATATATTTGGGATTAAATTCAACCCCAGCAGACCTAATAATAAGAATTAATCATTTAGAACATCTGTGTGGGTGAGCATGGCCACGTGCGGTTTTTAGTTGGCAGTTGGAAGTGCCAAAAAACACAGAGGTGAGACTCATGTCTTCTCAACATACATTAAAGAGTGAACAGATTCTCCCAATCTACAAAACAGTGTTTTATGAGCTTTTAACGTTGGGGTTACATTAGTAGATACATAGAGTGTGTGTGTGTGTGTGTGTGTGTGTGTGTGTGTGTAGCCAGTGTGTGTGATAAGAGGAGAACAGAGAACATGGAAAGAGGCCATTGAGTCAAATGTTATCAGCATCTGCAGCTGTGCTGTAATAGTCATAAACATGATGACTGTGTGTGTGTGTGTGTGTGTGTGTGTGTTATGGGGGGGTTATACACAAAGTATAGCGCTAGCGCTGACTGGGTAACGAGCAGCTATAATGTTTTTAAGTCTCTAGTCATTTAGAACACATTTGCATTTGATTTTAGATTTTATTGGTAGCCATTCCACTTTTAGCCTGCAGGTTCACAGGGCATGAATCTCTTTGTTTGTTTGCTCCATTCTGTCTCTCTTTCCATCCTCGGGATGATCATCGTTCTATCCTGTAACCTCCCTCTTTTTCCCCATAAAAAATAAATAAAATCCATGACACACCAGGCTGACCTAAAGAAATAAAGCACAGAGGATTGGTCAAACCTTTGCACTTGAACACACCACAAACTACTTACATGCATGTACATTCTGCACCTGCTCGTGTACTATTTTCATGTACCTGTAAATCTAGTTGAATTGTTTCAAATATTTCCCACACGCTGCAAATTCCATGTAGGGTAACTACTGTGGCAATAAAGTCCTTTCTGATTTGGATTCTAATTGGGTCAAATGTCACCTAATGTAATACAATACTACAATTTAAATGTTGTTTTTTTTTAAATACTCCGTGTCCTCCTCGGCTACTAGCAACTGCGCAGAGGAGGGGTGAGGGCTTTAGCTTGTTCACGGAAGGCTTGCGTCATCGGGACGCACCGACAGAATTGTCGTCGCTACTTAGAATTCCTCACGGGGGAGGCAGAAACTACTGTACGCACTATAGCTTTAAGCACCACAATAGTCCTTTGGGTCATCAACTCCAGCTTTATAAAGCTTTATTAACATGTAGGTACAGTAAAGTTCTTGCCTATCCACTATGCAAGAGCATTTTAGTCTGTAGTGAGGGCAGTTTTTCAAAGTTGTGAACACTACAGGGAGAGGCATTCGATTGAAACGAGCAAGGAGGGAAAAGTTGCAGGAGCCAGATCAAAGCGCCGCTCCAGACTGAAACACTGGGAGCTGACTGAAAAGTCTTCACATTTTTTTCTAAAGATAGTCACTAAGAATTAAGCCACAGTGAAAGGTTTGCACAACCTGCTTTCATCTGTCTCTCCTCTCATACCAACCCTCTGGTGTGTGTGTGTGTGTGTGTGTGCCTACATATGCTTTTGGCATGCTGACCTTTAGCTCTGAGTCCTGAAATCTGTCGCTTCTATTTCCTCCTCTTCACTGCACAGCATTGATCATCACGCTGTTCTTCTTACCGGCGTAGAAGAACTCCCACAACACTCATCAAAGCACAATACCAGTCTCGTGTTTATCGCGGCAGCACCACGGAGGTCCGCGTTTACCAGCCGGTAAATCTCCGCTTGGATGACTCGCTTCAGAAGGGTTGAAAATTGGCAACTTTTCCCCCTTTAGCGTTTAGCGTTTAGCGCAGCGCCACGAAACCATAAACAATGGCCGCGTCATCATCCCCAGCTCCACCCCCAGCGTAAAAAATGGTCATGTCTGGTTTGAAAAAACACCAAGAGTGTGACGCCCGTTTTGCCAAACTTCGAGGCTTCAAAACAGCAGTCCAATGGGTGACGTCACTGCTGCTACGTCCGTTATGTTTTACAGTCTATAGTGTCCAGTCAGACTTTTGTTAACAGGAAATTGCAAGCAAGTTCCTGCATTGATCTAGATTTAAGCTGGTTTACCTACTGTTAATGTAGTAAAAATTCCCAGCACTGGTTGTTACAATGTCAACGTGTGCGATTTAAAAATATCCACAAAATGCAACTGAAACATTAACAAATGAAATTCTGGTCGTTTCCAACGGCTTTTTGGATGTAAACTTCATAGAAGCTGATACAAAGGGTTTGGACACAGCTAGAAAAGACATGCATCTACATGATGCACGCGCGCACACACACACACACACACTAGGGGTGCAAGATATATCAACTCAATATCGCTATCGCAATATATCGAAAGTGTCGCAATAAGTAAGCAATATTTTGTTTATTTTGTGGAGCGCTGCGTCCCGTCCGTTGGCTGTGTGGCTTAGTTGTGTTTGATTTATGCTACGTTTACACGTGGCCGGCTATTTTCATAAACGGACATTTCAACCTCTCGGTTTTCAGAAAAGTTGTTTTTTATATATACCGCTGTATATCATAATGTCAATAGATCAAGAACACGCCAGACGTGTAGGCGGCTTTAACGAAGCCGCAACTTACGTAAGCCAATCAGAATCCCGAAAAGCAACGGCAACAGCAACACGCAACCATCCGTCCTCTTTCTCTTTCGAACGCTTTCCGCATCCGTTTGTCTCAGTTTACATGCAAACGTGCAAACGAAGATTTCAAAAATCTCCACTTTGGCCGGAGTTTTTTTTCTGTGCTAAAAACGGGGTTTTCGTGTAAATGAGAGGCCAAACCGCAGGAAAATATCTGCGTCTTCCCTTCGTGTAAACGGGGCTTTAGAGCCCGCTTTAAACGCTATAATGATCCTGTTTCATTGGCCAGTAACCGTGCCACTTGCACATGTTAGTGCACGTCAGCGCACGGGTCCAGTACATGACAAACCCTATGGAGCGTACCATGTGTGTGCATATTTCGACAGAGTGACAGTGTAAGTGAAGAAATAGAAACAACAAAAACCTTCAACCTTGGATAAAAGCGTCAGCTAAATGACATGTAATAATAATAATAATAATAATAATGTAATAAAAAATGGAACGAATCAGAGAAGCAAAAGAAAAGTTGTGTCCTGTTCTCTTTATTTATTTTACCTTGTCCAACCAGTAAAACATGTCCTGTTCTGTACACATGGTCCTTATTTATGTATTCATGATGGACCAGTCCAATGTATCTATTTTGATGTGTTTTCCCGTAACTTGTGTAATTTTACATATGCTTTAAAATATCTAAATTAATATCGATATCGCAATATCACATTTTGTCAATATCGTACAACCCTAACACACACACACACACACACACACACACACACACACACACACACACACACACACACACACACTTAAAGCCAGCCTAACTCTGACCCTCTCCACAGGGAGCCATGCATGACGGTTGCATTAACTTTCAACAGAAAATTACCCTCAGCCTACCAATTAACCAGCTCTTAAATCTCCTTAGTGAGGACACAGTGTGCGTATGTGTGTGTGAGATAGAGAGAAACAAAAGAGAACATGAGGGTGTGTGTGTGTGTGTGTGTGTGTGTGTGTGTGTCTGAGTGGGACAGTCAAAAATGAGAGGGTGTGTGTGTGACTGTTGAGCAAAGGTTAATAGGACCTCAAGAGGGATAAGACAAGGGCCTTGTTACCACCAGAGCTGTCTCCTTCTGCTGACACACACACACACACACACACACACACACACACACACACACACACACACACACACACACACAGGCTCGGTGCCAAAGCTGGTGGTCTTTTGAAGAAGAGGTTAGTTCATTACTGTCCATGGCTTACACTTGCACTAATACTCCTTAATACCCAACACTCGCCTCTTATCACACTCCCTCTCTATCTCTATCGCTTCTAGTTTTTTTTAATGCTCTCTCTCTTTCTTTGTTCTTTTCTTTCTTTTATCGTATCAACCTCACAGGACGCCAGATATGGCAGAGCATCTAATTAACGCATTACCACGTGTGCGTGACAGTTACGACAGTTTACCTAAGAGTGTGCTTCGGCACTAATGCAAGTTGAATGAGCAAATAAGCAATGATTCATTAGAGTTTACACAGCGCGTTTGTGCAAAAGGCTACTGGAATCTTGATCCCGTTTTGAAATTGGCTTAGGGAGCCTGAAACTGGCTCTTCAGCTCTCGAAAGTGTGGTCAACTAATGCTAGCTGGCTAGGAACTAGACCAGCAGGTCGAGGCAGATGGCCGCCGACCTAGAGCCAGGGTCTGTCAGAGGTTTCTGTCTGTTAAAAGGAAGTTTTTCCTCGCCGCTGTCGCACCAAATGCTTGCTCTTGGGGGGGGTAATAATTGGGTCTTTGTAAATTATAGAGTGTGGTCTAGACCTACTCTATCTGTAAAGTGTCCCGAGATCACATCTGTTATGATTTGACACAAGAAATACAATATAATTGAACTATTCAGTTACATCCAAATTAGTCTTGCATAGACAGAAGTATCTCCACAACGCAGCGTCAGCGCTGCAGAGAGGTCCGGCTGAACCGCTTATTCTGGTAAAGGGGAAGAAATGTATCAGGCTTCCTTGTATTTTTTTTTTAAACCAATTCCAATCATCTTGGGCGGCGCTACGTCCCGGATGCAGCGACGGCACCATTTCAAGATATATAATAATCTAGTAGTAAGAATAGATTGCGGAGATAGTAGAGAAGTGGAAGTTGGCAGCCAATGGCAGGTTGATACCAACCAGTCAGACTACAGCCGTATAAAAGACATAAAAGCCAGTATTCAAATAATTGGCTATGAAAAGTACGACCAAATAAACTTCCTCCATCACTGTCAACACAACATCTTTAACTTTGTCCCTCTCTTGACTCACTTTTGTCTTCAGTTTTTCATGACCCCAATTCTCCTGATCGTTCTCTCTTTGCTGACCTCTCTCTCTCTCTACCTGAGAACATCCTTCTTCATCTCTCGCTCTGTTTACGCCTTCCTATACTCTCCCTTTCTGTCACTATGTCATTCTTTTTCCCCCTCACCCTGTCACTTTCTCTCACTCCCTCCTTTCATCTCTCTCACTTTACATCTTGGGCTGTCACTCCCCTCTTTCATTGCTCATCTCTCTCTCTCTCTCTCTCTCTCTCTCTCTCTCTCTTCATCTATCCATAAAGCTCTCTCTTTCTAAATCGCCCTGCTTTCTTCCTTCTCTTGTTATCTCTTCCCTCTCTAATCTTAAGAAAGGGAAAGGTCTGCTTTTATAGCGTACTTCATATCTGAACTGAACTACAGACACGGTCGACACAGTTGGCTGGCTGCTGCTGGTGTTGCATTTTTTTTTTTTGGTGGTTGTGTTGCTCCTTTGTCAGTCATGCTATTCTGGGCTACAAACTGACAGTCTGACAGAATAAGACTACGGCTCTCAGATAGCTGCAGCCTCTGTTGCGTTGCAGCAGCGAAACAAAAGTTACGGCAGTCACTTATAACTTTCATACAGTTAGAGGCTTTACATTTTAATTTGTTAAATTATAAACAAGTGCTGGGTGAGAAGCAGTATGTTTCCATCCTCCTGTTTGATTGTGCAATTCAATTTACATAAAAAAAATAAATAAAATAAAATAAAAAGAAGTATAAAAACCAAAAGCTGAAAAAGCTTGAGATGGAAATGCTGGTGTATCAACAAATAAACGGTACAATACATGCCAATGGAAACACATTATTTCATATAAATAAACAGTTACCAGTATTTCCTTTAGGATTTTTTTTTAGCAGTGGGGGCAGGTCCGAACACCCCACACCCCCCCATGAAACGGAACTGACACTTTGCTGCAACAAGAGTTACTATATAGGCCAACTTTGATCTTGACATATAGGCTAAGCATTCTGTAGCAAATAACAATAAACCCACTATTAATTACATTATCCTAATGCAGTGTCACTACTCCAGCATGTAAATAATGCACCTAAAATGCAAACGTTCTCCGACGTGCTCTCTAACAATGCAGCCCTATTTCTGATACCGTGGGGGGCAGGAATGTTGCCGTGGGGGGCCGCCACAGTCAACTTATTTTGCTTCAGTTGTAGTCTCGCATTGTAAGTCCACAGTGCTGTGTCAGCGTGGGAGTATGGTCTGGCTTAAACGCTCTTGCTCGTTTGTATTTCTTTAAAGCAAACCTAACCGTCTTGGGCGGGGCAAAGGCCCGGACGCAGCCACGACGCCCCTTGCAAAAAAAGAAAGCGGAGATACGGGAAGCGCCAGATGGCTTTATCCCAGCAATGTACATCCATTTAGCCAGACTAGATGTCATGCTATCACTTCCCCTTAAAGGCCTCCATGCCATTACAAAGTCAGAGGACTGAAGAATACAAGTAGTGGAGGAGTCACTTCAGCCCCATTCACACACGCACTGCAAACCTGAAATTAGCTAGACCAGGGGTCTTCAATGTTTTTTAAGCCAAGGACCCCTTAAGTGAAAGAGACAGATCAGGCACGCCCTACTACATATATTGTATAAAATTGAGTTGCATATTAAACTGGACCTATAATAACGTGCAGTGCGGCCCATTCACATACCTTTTTATGGTGCCCTACAATACTAAGCTATTAAAACCATTTTTTACATATTCATATATCATTTTGTTTTAATGTCAAACACACAGTGAATCCATAAGCTTAACTGATGGCTACCATAGTGGCTACCTTACAGACCAGTTATGCTATATCTCATATATTAAACACTAACGAGCAATCAGATGCTCGTGGGTCAAGGAATGTTCTATAATCTTTGATCTTTAGTGGTACTGACACTGAAATTCAAATAAAGTTTAAAAAAGAAATTGAATAGGCCAGGACGAGTGTGTAGCTACAGTGAAGTGGGACATTTTGGAAGCTGACAATGTACGTTTTACAATTTCGGATCACCAATCTGTTGACGGCATGTCTGCCGTTAATTGGGACTCGAGTCTGGGTTTTAAAACGATGAGACTATTTCAAACCACACTTATGCAGCTGAAATGGGCCGTGCACCTGTTTCACGTGGGTCCATGCATGTTAAGAGTGTTTTAATGGACCATTATCTCACCGCATACAACTGTGGAGGATTTAAAGTATATTCATAATTAGTCATGAGTCATAGCTCAGCGGTAGCCATCAGTCTCATCCAGCATCTGCTCTGCAGTTATCTTGCAGTAACAGCCACAGCAGACTATTCTTTCTGTTGTCAAAGGTTGCAGAGAGAGGTGGATGAAGCATTTTGTAATGCAAACCACTACTCTTCTCAACTGCATGACAAATAATTCTTTACACTTCCTGGAAGCTGAAAAAGGTGTAAAATATTACGTTTGTGATCGCATCTTGTAGATAAAGTAACAGCCCGACAACAATAGCCCGATTTGCGTTGTGGGAATTCCCTTTTAATGAAAACGTCCTCTTCTATTCCACCTACCGGTAATTCAGTGAGTCATGAGAAGACTTGAAATGTTAGCACGTTTGCAGACACCCATTTTCATTTCTTGTTAAATCTAACTTGGCTTTCATGTTCCCCGCTCTCCTTCAAAAATCACTCTTCACGGCGATGATGGGCCATGATGGAAATGTTCTCTGAAAGCTTTGTTGAAAACATGCTGAGACAGAAAGAATTTGGGTTTGTCAGCGGCGCAAATTAATCTAAAACAACTATTTAATGGGTTGCTCAATGAACACTCTACACTTTAAAAGCAGGCCCATATTAAGACAATGTGGTGCCCCTGGGCACTATACCATACATGTAGGCATATGAGCAGTGAGCACTATATTCAAATGTCTCAATTAAAAATGTCTATCAATTCAAAAAGACAAAATCAATACTACATGTTGCAGCATTGTGGGTCGGTCAAATATGTAGTTTTCCGACATTATTTCACGGGCCCTGAAAGCAACTCCTCTGATTGGTCAAAAACTTTCATGGAAAAAACTACTAAACTAAAACTGCTTTAGCATCACAGCTAACGACAATAACAGAACCGAAAATGAATAAGATATGGACAAAAGACAATCAATATTAGATCTAAAAGTATGGATTTATTGCACACAAGCCCTCTGAAAGAAATACGAGTTCTAGGAAAAGGAGCGCAGACTGTGGACCAGTCTTTTACACTTATCTGCTTACTGAATAAACTCACAAAGCGCACCCGCTGTGCTGTGTGCTTGAAAAACACGGAGAATTATTATTATTATTATTGTGAAATTACTGTTCATAAACAAGTAATATATGGTCTCTCAACAATTTCAAGTGCCCTTATGGATAATCCGGACCTGTTTAAAAGTAGTTTGCACTGTAGTAGATTCAATAATCCACATTAAAAGCAACAACTTGCAGTACATATCAAATTGCTCTTAAAGGTTTTTGCTTTAGTAATACTTAAAATGACGCAGTGAAAAAGTAATGCATTAAATTATACGAGTTGCATTTGAGCACAAAGTACTGCAGCACCATAAACGTATAGGCTAGGACGTCTAAGCTTCTGTCTCTTTCTCTCCGTCTGTTCTCCTCTCCGGTCGGAAAAAGACTTTACTGGTGCACAACTTTCATCTAAAAATATGCACGACAGGCTCTGTGTTAGTCGAATTTTGCCTTTTGCTCTATAGCGTTCCATTAAGTCAAAGTTGATGTGAATTTATTTATAGCGTGTTTAGTAACAAACAGGCGCGTCATGAAGTGCTTTACAGAGAACAAAGGGCAAACATTGAATATCGATCATCACTCTGTCTCTACTGATGTGTCTGCCTGTATTCTGTCGCCTTCTTTCGATGCCTCTATAGCTTTGTTCAGACATTGAACATGTAGCACGGCTGGTTCTTCTTATCTGCAAACGTAACACAGGTCTCTGTTACCCCTTTTCCACCAACAAGAACCAGGTGCTGGTTCAGCGCTAGAGCCGGTTCGACTGACGAGCCTCCAGAGAACCGGTTTGCTTTTCCACAGGCTAAAGAGCCGGCACAGAGCCAGGTCTTACGTCACTGTAGACGTCTCATCTTTCCCAGCAACGTCAGCGCCAAACACAAACGCACCAACAACGGCAGACGTTGCTTTGCTCTTGATGTTCATGGCTTTGCGGACACTTTTCCTCCAACACAAGAGAGAGTTGGAGGAAAACTTCAAGCAACAACACTCTCGCCAGTTCTCTTTTAACCTGCATAAATTAGGTATTCTAAAAATTCACAGCTGATGCTTTAAATCATCACCATCTTGAGCAAAATGAATCCCTTAAATATGTTCATCAATTTCATCATTAATTAGACAGAATGCAGAATGTATTCAGTTCTCATTTTGCTGACATGCTACATGTAAATAGTAATAAAAAGGAAGTTTGCATGGATGATTGTTGAAAATGTGTGTCTGGTGATTATTACAGTAGGATTTTCTAAGTGTCTCTTTCTGTCTCTTTCTCTGCACGGGTGGGGGGGAATCAATGAAAGTATGCGTATTGACTGATCTGGCATGAGAGGAATCTCTTAAAAAATCTAAATGGCTCATTCACAGAATTTCATATTTTATTATTAAACTGATTTTAGTTAACACGTTTAGTACGGGCGGAACAAGTTGTGCTCCTAAACTTTGTGTTGATGGCATCAATGTATTACACTGATTTGGCTAGGATTCCTCCGAAAACTTCACCCGGCTTTCACAGCTTTCCTCACGTAGAGACGATTGCTAGGTGATAGTAACAAATACAGCATGGTCGGACCCCACACGTAGCTGCCCGTTCTATTCGCCTCGGAAAAATAAACTGGACAAAGATACATTAAACTCAAAACATTCGGGGCTGAAGACCTGGCAAAATCGGCTCACGCCACTCCTGGTGTAAACCGGGACATTTTAGCGTCCTGACAGGCTTTTGTCGGGACTCGGGACATTAACTTCAAAATCGGGACTGTCCCGGTCAAACCGGGACGTCTGGTCACCCTATCTTCACTTCAATTTAAAAAGAGCCCTACAACTACTTCTTCTAACCAGCCTATATTTGCCATATGGACTGCCAATACTGCCCACCAATATTTCCCTTCCTTTGTCACACAAGTTTTAAGGCCTATTATGATGCCGCGGTCCATTTACCTCGGAACTCGGAACTGGGAATGACGTCATACCCGAGTTGAATGCGTTCTATTTAAAAGTCGGATTTTCATTGTTTTCATTAGCTCTAGCCCGGTTGGCTATTGTTAGCAAACAGTTGATAACAACGCATTACGTCGTTTTTGTTGTGCATGCAAACAGCGTAACAACATTTCCACAGATAGAAGTTGACTTTGACCTCGTTAAAACCGAGTTCCGGGGTAAATAGAACGTGGCATGATTATTGATTTTTTTTTTTTTTTTTTTTCTATGTGCGTTTATTTTTCTCCTTTGTCATTCTTGTCCGGCGAAGACTCTAGGCCATGTCACAGTGAATGTATGCCCTCAGTCCGTTAACGATGGTGCTTGTGTATACTTGAATGCATTATGAATCAGTGCTCTTCATCAGACTGTTCTCATGAACCATTTGTACGCATAGCTATGAAACGCAAAGCACTGTAATTTGTATCGTATTCAATGTATTTATTACTGTACGCACCACGTTGACCGCTTTTGTATAGGAGCGCTCTGGTCCACATACAGAGGGGGTCGGAGTGGATGGGGTGGGTCCTAAAACACAGGGCTTTCATGCTGGAGCGTGGAGTTTGTGTCCCGTGGAAGAGACAAGACTTTCACCTAGGAAACAGGTGTTCATGTCCCAGGATTCCTACTTTAAGGGGACCGGTGTTTTAATCCAAACCAAGATCTTTTTTTCTAATCTAATCGTTTTGGTGCCTATGAGGTCATAAGGAGCAAGGTTACCTCCCCTTTCACTGCTTTGCCCACCCAGAGAATTTGGCCCACCCATGAGAGAGAGAGAGACGACATGGCTTTCAAACGAGCAAAGTGGCAGTTGGTCAAGGCCACACCCCCACTCTCCATCTTGTCCCCCCTCTCTCCTCCTCAATAGCTATAGACACAGAAATGGCACATCCTAAGGAAAGCTCATTGTGGGACTGGCTCTAGTGGCTGTAATTCTGCACCAAGGCTGAATTTCGGAAAAGAGACTTCAGATACAGTATTAGGGGACCACTAAGGCCTATATAAAAGAGACTTCAGATACAGTATTAGGGGACCACTAAGGTCTATATAAAAGAGACTTCAGATACAGTATTAGGGGACCACTAAGTCCTATATAAAAGCATCCAAAAAGCACCATGTTATGGGACCTTTAAAGGACAATTCCGGCGCAAAATGAACCTAGAGGTTAATAACATATGTGTACCGAGTCGACAGTTCTCTGGGATCTGTTTTCATGCTAATCGAATGTGTTTCTACCACGAATGCTGTGTTTGAGCTATGTTACTGGTTATTGGGTTGCACGGCGTTGTTCGACTGGTCATGACTGTTTTCCAAGATGGCGCCCGCATGTAAACATGAACGCTACTGTCTTTATAATCTATCTTTTTAATAAACTGGCTGTACACTTACAAAGTTCTCAATGCTTTGGTTTACATGTAGGGACCCTCATTATGCTACCGTTGAAGCGTGGTGATATTTTGAGCCTTGTTAGTGGTATAGAAATAGCGATTTACCCTCTGCCCCGAAAGCTAGCGTTAGCAGCTAATCACCGGTTTACGGTAGCTTGTTTCAAGCTAGAGACACATTCGATTAGCATGAAAACAGATCCCAGAGAACGTTCGACTCGGTACATATGATATTAACCCCTAGGTTTTTTTTTTGCGCCTGAATTGTCATTTAAAAGGTCCCATGACATGGGACAGAAATTGCCATTGTGATGGAAAAGGTCACTAGGGCACTTATTTAAACATGAGGAAGACATGTAAAATCACCAGCCCATTTTGTTTATGAAGTGCATATACGTATGAAAAAAAGCCTTTTTTTTTCTTCATCTCTTCAGCCCTCCCTCTTAAACTTTCTAATCTCCTGTATTTCCTTTTCTACACCTCCTCCTCAACAATCAACAATCTTTATTCCTCCTCTTCACCTTCTCCCACTCATTCTCCCATCATTTGTCATTTCTGCCCTTTATCCTCCACGGCCAATCGCTCTCGCTCTCCTGCTCTCTCTCTCATCTCTCGTCTCTCACCTTCTACCCCAACCTCCTCCTCCTCCTCATCGCTTCACTTCTCCCTCCATCTTTTCCTCTCAATCTCCCCCACTTATTTATCTCTTTCCATCGCTGCTCCTTTCTATTCCCTCTGAGTGACAGGTAAAGCAGCCGCCGCCATGCTTCCCAGCCGAGGAAATGGTTTTTCTGTCTATCTGTCCGTCCACCTGTCTGTCTAAGTGTCTGTCTGTCTGTCTGTATCACTTAACCAGGCAGCATTTCCTGTAGCTGGCAATGACACAGGCAATTATCTGTTAATCAGCATTAAATCGAGCTCACACACACACACACACACACACACAAACACACAAACACACAAAAAAAGGCACATGAGCACATACACAAGTGGTGCTTTCCCTCTCAGTCATGCACTGCTAAACAGCAATTTAGTGTGACTGACAGATGGATGGATGATTGATGAAATAATGAAATCACATGTGGGTGGATTGACAGGCAGATGGATTGGTGAACTAGTTGAAGTGAGGGTTATTAGATGCATAAATGGGTGGATGGATATTCAGACAGAATGATATAATAAGACAATAAAAGATCAGAAGGTGAATGGATGGATGGATGGATGGATAAAAATCATGCGCACACACACACACACACACACACACATCACAAAGAAGGGATGAAGAGAAAGATAAAAATGAGAGAGTGAGCGATAAAGAAAAGGCAAGCAGATGCTGGATTACGGTTGTGTACGCTTGGCAGTATTTTAGTCAAGGGAGTGCATTTGCGTGTGTGTGTGTGTGTGTGTTTGTGTGTGTGTGAGAAGGCAAAATCCAACTGGCAGGCAAATATTATGTTTGCTCTTCTTCTCCTCTGTCTGCTGAGCTCTATTCATCTCTCTCCATCCAAACCTGTCTTTCTTAATTCATTCTCTTTTTACCCCCCAACTTTATATTCTCTTTTAATTACTTTTCTTCCGTCTCTCATTCTGCCTCCTCTTGTTCTGTGCAGTTTTCCATTGAGTAAAAACAAAAACTCCAACTCCTCTCTCAGTTTTTTTGCCTTGCACAGTCAGTATAACACCAAATACTGGATGATATATAAATATTTATTATACTCCTGTGTTTCTGTCTCTTGTCACCTTGGAGCACTTTTCCCAATCATAATTCCCTTTCTTCTCCACCTCTTATGCCCTCTGTCTGATTTACTCAATCCATCTATATTACAATCTGGTGGCTGTTACTTTACACTAAAGGAACAATGTCCAAAATATTTAAACAATACTAAGAGGCTACAGACCACCTATGCGCCAAGTCTGTCCCCTTCCAGTGAACACCACCTTATTTTGGAAAAGTAACATATGTATGGTAATGAACAGGGAGAGACAAATCAATTTTGCAAGTTAATAAAGTAACAGTGTGTCTTGTCGTGGTACCACTTAGTTTTGTGTGAAACCGCTCAGTGAACTACATATCTCGTCAAATCCCGACGCTTGGTGAGTTTATTTATTTCTTTTATTTCTTTTATTTAACCTTTATTTATCCAGGTAAGCCGATTGAGAACAAATTCTCATTTGCAACGACGACCTGTCACATTCAAACAGTTCCACATTCATTCCTGGAAGCTGCCCAGTACAACCACACACCCACTGAGCAGCTCCACTGGAGCGGTTGGGGTTAAGGGCCTTGCTCAAGGGCACCTCAGTGGTGTTAACGAGGGAGGGGACAAGCGCTGTTCTTTCACTTTCCCCACCCAGATTTTAGCCTGTCGGTCTGGGGATTGAACCAACGACCTCCCGGTCACAAGCTCTCTTCTCTAACCTTTAGGCCACCACTGAACACAAAAATCCCCCTGCAGAGCAGCAGCTCGACCGCGGCGCTGTAAGATGACTTAGTATTAAGAGCCACAACTGTAGTGAGCAGCATGCAGGTTGGGGGGTGGTGGATGGGTCAAACAACACAGGAAACAAACAAAACCTGTTCTGGTTTATCGGCATTTCTTTAAACCAATCACAATCGTCACGGGCGGCACTAAGCTCCGCACCGAGCCGCTGCAAAACAGCCTCGGAAAGGAACTTGTTTTGGTGGAGCACATGGACGTTTAAAAGTAGTTTTTAGCCGTGCAACAGAAAACTCAGATTGGACAGATAGTCTAGCTAGCTGTCTGGATTTACCCTGCAGAGATCTGAGGAGCAGTTAGGTAACCATAGTGCTCATACGTCCACCAGCGTTTAAAATTACAACACAAAGAAAGTGGAAGGAAACGGACATCGGCGAACATACATGCATCCAGCGGAATTTCCTGCGGCACCAAAGCAATTCCGGAAGTGGAACGTCGTAGATATAGACTATCCTAAACCTAACTGTCCCGTTCTTGTGCCGCATGTCAGTTAAACGTAACTTTTTTTATATGACGCCAAATCGTTTTAAACCCAGAGCGTCAAAAAGTGAGGATAAGATCAGGAATTACTTGAAATCACCACTGCGTCTGACTGAGACGCTAAAGGAGACTTTTTGCGTGAGTAAGCAACGCCAAAGGCACCTGACCAAGCGTCGTTTTTTTGACACGTCAGTATGGTAAGTCAAGACTCCAGGAACCAGGAATGGACAGTCTGGGTTATAATCTTACTGTTTGCCTCCATTTTGTTTCTTTCTAATATGTTTTGCTAAACTGACTGCTTGGGTTTCTCGCCCCATTGGACTTATTTTTGTCCCTGCATTCCTAGCTGTATTCCCAGAGTTGTAATAAACTGGAATCATCCTTGAATTGGATTACAATGGCCCGTCTATTCTCTTACTGTAAAGTTTGATTTAGACATTTTGAGTTCTATACAAAGTGTTTTTTTTTCTTTTTTAATAGAGAAGTTGAGAGTGGCTCTGACAGTGAGTCTGACTACATCTGTGAATCTTCTGGGTAAGACTTCCCACACAGTCTGACATATTATTAAATTACGCCACAGTGAGAATAAAGTGAATGATGCTTGCATATCATCCAATATCTTATGGCTCCCTTCTCTTCCATCTAAACTCCATAACTCTGTTTCTTATTACCCCGCCCCCCACCCACACTTATTTGTCTCATTTCCTCCTTTATTTTCTATCTGCCATCCATAGTCTCCCTATTTCCCTCCCGCCCTCCCCCCTCATCTCCCCCACCCTCCTTCCAAGCTTGTTGATTCAGCCGACTAAGCAGCCGCTCAGTCTCACTTGCCTAACATCTTCTATTAAATATGGATTAATTACTTCGAAACCTTGTTAAGCTTCATTAAGACCTTGTGCATTAATCATCAGTCATTTTAATTAGAGGAAAGGAAGTTTTCAATGTGTTTTACACCTCCGACATTCCAATCGACTCAATCACGACTAGATTTGTCTCCGAGTTTGTTTTGCAATTTGTGAAAAGAACTTAACCTTTATCCAACCAGAGAAGGTTGCCTCCATTCGCCAAGTTACTCAAATTAGAGTTCTTGAAGGGACTCCTGTAAGGATTAGTGTCCAAGTTCACTATTCAGCTTTTCAGGAAAGCTGCAATAGCCTGGATGAGCCATCATACCCATTCTTTACCCATACTCATTCATCAAATGCCAAGAAACGACAATACATCTATGTTCCAGTGACAAAGCCCTTAAGCAGCCACTGTAATTCTAACTTGTGTCTGTTCAAGGAGAAAGTAATTTGTCACAAAGAGCCACACAGTTCACAAAGGGAGGAGGTCTGGGTCAACAAAATAGACAAGTGTTTATTTTCCTACCTACCGTCAATGTTGGTTTCCTTCAACTATAACTGTAGCTGTTGCCTAACCGTAACCTAGTGTCATTATTGTAACCATGACAATGAAGGTCCCCTAACTTTTCTGGCCAAACCATGATCTCTAACCATTTTGTTTTTGGGCCTAAACCTATAGCCAAACCTTAACCATGCGGTTTTTATTTGTGAAAAAAAAAGCCAATGTCGTTCTGTTGATAGAGGCGTCAGATCAGAAAATGCTTAAATGTGTCATTCTGGAAGCCATGGACCACCAGGGATAGTCGGTTCTTGAGGACCTGTGGTGGCCGTTGCAAAAATTACCTTCACATTTGTTCTGTACGGATCTACTAAAACTGTTTGTATTGAAATTACAACAATACAGATCACTTCCCTGGGAAAAGAAATTACTTTCACCCAGGAAATGCGTGTTCATTAGAAGTGGTTTAATACAAACCACGAACTTTTTCCTAAACTTACTTCCTAACTTAGACCACCACGCAGCGCACCAATATAGCCGATGTCACGTGACCAGCCGGCTGTCTGTTTTCGTATGATATCATACGTTTGAGTGTGCATAACTTTGCGTACGATATTCTACGAACCCATTCATGAGAATGCGTTTAAAAAATATTACAGCATCTATACACTTAAAAAAAGTCTTTTGTGCCACTGTCTCCATGTCTGAGACTGACAACAAACAGTACTGAATCTGATGTTGGTTATGATGACCAAGATAATCTCATTCAGACACATCAAGTCGGCGTGTAAATTTATACACAATATTTCTCACTACAGCTTGAAGTGTATTAGCTCGTGTAGACACAAACACCTCACTAGCACTACCCCATCTAGGCCTTTTAAGTAGTATTCTCAAAGCACCATTATATGCTGCCTGTAATCTTTTCATGTGTCCCTTCTTGTAATTAACACACAAGTGTGCAGTATACAGAGGTGTGAGTGACGTCTTTTATTAAGCTTTTTAATACTTAATATAACGTAATACTTATGTTGTAATATGTTCTGTTGCTCTGATCTGGTACAGTGTCAGCCAAAAGAAACTAACATTTCTCTAGCAACAACCTTTAGGGTTGGTGGGAACTCACTTAAGCGTATGAGCCATTTTTCTGTGGCATCTACTTAATCAAAAATTCAATTTTGACAGATGGTAAGCCAAATCTCAAATGCTTAACCCTCCAGTTAAAGGTGCTCTAAGCGATGTCACACGTTTTTTAGGCTACAACATTTTTCATCACATACAGCAGACATCTCCTCACTATCCGCCAGCTGCCTGTCCCCTGAACACACTGTAAAATATAAAAACGCGATCTCTGTAGACAGCCCAGGCTCCAAACACTGCAACAAAAACAAACTGCGCCAACCTGCACCACCAAACATAACAAATAGTGTTCCAGCATTCCAGCCAATAACCAACAAGAAGGATTTTGGGGTGGGGGTTGTGGGGTAAGCGCGCGGAAGGGAGGGGGAGGGGACGGGATGAGGAGGAAGGGGGGGGCCAGCTAGCCTCCGAACGTCAACAAGAAGTAACGTCACCCAACATTGCTTAGAGCAACTTTAATATCCCTATAAGAAGTACCATTATTATAAAAATTTAAATTGCATCTTTCCCCAGATGGAACAATTCTAATTACCAAAACTCTTCACTTGTAACTTGCAACTTTTGAGCTTGAACGTGACCCAAAACGTGTTTATGTTTTAGGTGATACCTCATGAAGTCAAAGTGCAATGAAACATGGGGGATGAACATCTGCACCATCATTCCCAGAGGCTGAAGTTAATGGCCTCCGCAAGATAAAAAAACAAAAGCATTTTACATCTCATGTCTGCTAGCATTCAACTGCTGAATTCTGTCTGGGATGCCATTATGCCCTTCCAAGGCTAAGGGCTTTTTGATGCACTGTTGTATCATTTGTGACTGCTGTATAATTTATGGGCTGCTGCTAAATTCTCCCCGTATAATTTATGGAACGAACGTATTAACTGTAATTAATGGTTTAACCTGTTATAATGAAATCATTGTCCACCAGGCATATCTTTTATTTAGGCTATTACTGCTAAAACAGATGCGTGGGCAAAGTGTTGGTGACGGTTGCTGCTGCTATGATGAATGAAATATTGAACACTGATATAAATGCTTTTTTCTTCAAAGTTGGAATATATTTGTATCATTACTGAATATGTTCAAAGCCCACTGTTGTGCTGGTCTCTACTGAATTAAAGTAAAAGGAAGAGAATTGCGTCTGAAGAGGTTCCTAGCTGACAACATTTTTGCTTGCATCTATGTTACGATGCAGTGGATGAACCTTGGCAGTATAGAAATCTGTGTCAGTAGCAGTACAAAGAAAAACATGTGTAGTCAGAATAACTAGCCAAATTAACCAACACTTGTCTATAAGCCATAGCCTGTAGTATTTAAGCCATATTATCCACATATCCACAGTTGTTTATCGTTTGTATTCTGGGTTTAATACGTTGCCAAACAGCTTATTAGAGGAATGCATATTGCAGTAAATCAGTATGAAGTAAGAATTATCTGTGGTACTAATGGATGAATGCTAGAACTTCTTTAATGGCTACAGCTGTACATTTGTCTCCACTGAGTTGTGTGTTTTGGCTCTGTTGATGCACCGGGCTAAGAAGATTCCGCCCTCAGGGCCACTAAATATCAATTTTCCTTGTCTCTCCATTAGATGTGCCTTTCGATGCTGCGTTACCCTTCACTGCTCAGAGTGTCTCATTCGGTTTTCTACTGTCAGACACAACGGTCACTCTGACACCATATTCCATCACTGTTGTTTGCCTCCTGCATGGAAAGAACTTTGATGTTTTCAGGCAATAACTTTGATAACTGGCCACGAGCTTCCAGACAAATAGCACTTCAATCCATGCACGCAGAGGGAGAAATATAGTCTTTTTTTTTTTTGTCTTTGACAATGGTTTACTTTTATTTGAAATGTTTTTGTTTCTCTTTTTTGGCAAGCAAGCCTCATCATTTTAAATCCATTATGTTGACACGTTGGTTCAGATCCCATTGATTGATTGATTGATTGATTGATTGATTGATGGACATTGAATAAACCCTTTAAAAGAACAGCCATACCAGCATTTATATTAACAACTTTTCTGACCAAGATCAATTAAAAGCATTGAGTTCGCATAGGTAAAGTAAATCCGGGGGCAGCTTTCACACAGATGGTGAACGTTGACGCACTAACTGGAGCACTTTGATCAATAGAAAACCATCTCGACAGTGCTGATCTTTGAGGGAATGGATAACCAGACGCTCCCAAAACAGAAGAATCGATCATATTAGCTAGGAGTAAGAGACATGGCATGGTTTAAGGCATAGGCGTAATTTACAGGGGGGACGGGGGGGTTACAGCCCCTCCAATAATCAAAACTGGTCAGTGCAACCCCCCCAAATCAAAAAGAAAAAAAAAAGCTAATCATAATTTCCTTTACATAAATATAGACATTTGCACCGTAACTTGTTGCAGAAAAGGCCCAAATTGTTGCAGAAAAATTCACCAGAATGCAGGACATGAAGTGTTTAATATGCTCAAAATGTCAGTTTTGCCCCCAAGTGGAGATCTCATAACAGTCTTCAGATAGGGCTTGATGGTAGGGTACAAGATGGAAGTTGACTACATCATAACTGGGAGCATCCAGCGTTTTCTTTAAGGAGTTTCAGGGACTACTAACTTTGTGGGAGCATGCAAATACATTTCTTAGTGCCACTTTCTGGTGTAACTAGGCACTAATACCGCACTTCAGACACTTTTTTTTGCTTTCTAAATGCATATCATTGACTACAGAAAGCGCTCTCTCTCTCTACTTTTTCATTCAATGCACAACTCTCTCACACACACACACACACACACACACACACACACAACACCCCAGCACTCCGCATGCCCTGCTATTAGGCTGTCAGTTAGTCAGGCCAATAGAATAAGTGCTGTGGATTAGGCGAACACATACACACACACAGTGAGGAGGGATGGACAGCATACTAAACAGAGCGGGGCACGAGGTGACAGACATCCTGTCATAAAGCGCGCGCGCGCGCGCACACACACACACACACACACACACACACACACACACACACACACACACACAGCAGAGGAAACAATTATAGCCACTCAGACAGTCGATAACAGCGAGACATAATCAACTTAGTGTCATTTTTCTTCTTTTCTTGACCTCCTGTCATCCTTTGTCTTAGTCATTTCCTCCAACCACTCCTCCTTTTCTCCTCCTTCTGCTTTTCTGTCTCCCTCTTCTTCTTCTTCTTCTTCTTCTTTCTCCTCCTGCTCAGCCAGACAGGAGCGATGAACGAGGCAACAGACGACAAGACTCTCTCTTTTACCAGTCTTGTCCTTTCGCCTCCGATTTGCCTTCAATCTCCTCTCCGGTCTCCTCCTTTCTCCTTCCTGTCTCAGCCTTCCCTTTATCCTCGCCTCCTATTTCTTCCTCCTCACGGTCCACCTCTCTGCTCCCTTCTGTGCCCTTTCCTGTCTTCTTCCTCAATGTTACTTTCTCCATCGTTTCCCTCTCTTCTCCTCCCCTCTCGTCCGATATCTCCTCTCTTACCATATCTCCTCCTTGCTCATCCAATAATTTATAAAAACAATAACAATAATACATTTTATTTATACAGCACTTTTCAAAGTACTCAAAGACACTTTACAAGAAAACCATGGTAAGTATGGTGTGATTTGAATGTGTCCAGATTGGTGCGGTCACCGATGTTTATGCCCTTGCACTCCTCTCCTTCCCTACATCCTTCTCTCTCCTCCCTTCTCCTACACTCTTTGCCCATGTGTCCTCATCTCCTTTCTCCCATCTCTCCCTCCCTATCCTCTTCTCGGCCCACATCCTCCACTCTCTTTCTTACTTACTCATCTTTCCGTCCTGCTTCCTTTCCCTTTCCCCCTTCATCTCCGTCCTTCTCCTCTACCTCTTCACATCTTCCGCTCCTCCTCCCCCGCAATTTAAGGTTGTCCATTTTTTGCTCTTGCCCTCCCACCACCTCCTCTCGTTTTCTCTCCCCTCCCCCTCCCTCCTTCCTCACTGCATGTTCCACTGCGCTTTTCTCTGCCTAAATATAACCCTGTTTTCTCTCCTCACCTTTACCTTTCCACCATCCCACTCTCCTCTGTTTGTATGACACCATCTCTCTCTGTGTCACAGTCACAGGAAGCATGACACGCACACGCCACACTAATCACATAAATGGCTCTGTAATTGGGTGAATTGAAGGCAGGTGATTTGATCAGAGCCAGAAACTTCGTCCGCATTCCTCCAACATGTCAACACACTGGGCGAACGAGTCAAGGAGAGACAGAGAGAGAAAGTGATACACGGTCATCTTCCTCATGCCTTTCGTACTTTTTCCCCTTCTGTCCTCACTGCCAAAGAAATCTTATTAAGTGGAATAGAAATTGTAAATTGGTTTTCCTGAAAGCACGCACGCGCGCACACACACAACACACACACACACACACACACACACACACACAGCAGCCTAGTCGTCACCTCCAGATCCGACCGGATGTTTCAACAATTAGCGAGCACTGGAGCTCAAAGGCATGGATCAGGATACAGCTTCTCCCAACACACACACACACACACACACAGAGCGATGAAAATTACAGCCTTGTGTACCACATGTCTGGCTGCAATTAACGATTATTTTCTCGATTAACCGATTTGTTGTTTAGTCTAAAAAATGTCAAAATGTTAAAAAATGTCAATCAGCATTTCCTAAAGCCCAAGATGACGTCTTCAATTTGACCTCCTGGATGAGGATGGATGACAGACAGCCAGACAGACAGACGCAGAGTGAGATCACTTTCTTCATCACTGGCTTTGAGTCTATTATCATTATAGCTGAATGGGTTGCTTCACACTTCCTCTAAAAACATAACCCAGCTGCTGGAATCGGAATAAGAAGAATGATTATGGATGGATGGATCTGATGTACCAATATCGCCCCCCAACGGCACAGGGGCGAACAACAGACAGCGAAATATCCCTCAGCGCTCTCTCTCTCTCTCCCCCTCTCTCTCAGCTGCTCTCAAACACACAGACACACACGCGCGCGCGCGCGCGCGCACACACACACACACACACACTGCACAAACACACCCGCAAACACTCCCCGATTAAATAACCCGTTAGGTGTAATGTAAGTAATGGTAGAGTGGATGTCAGAATGACACCACACACATATCCCAGCAACACTCGAAGTCTGACTTGTAAAACAACATAAAAAAGGAATAAAAAGTCAGAAAAAATCATTTACATATAATAGTTGCTCCTTCTTAAGTCGACATCTTCATGAGCAGATGAGGCTGTAATGCAACACTGACTGTGAAACAGACGGCCAGCTCCAATTCATTTCTTCAGAGTTTTCTCTGCAACAGGTCGGTTTAAATCAATAAAAACACAAACCATGTGTTTTAGGGCTTTATTCAGACATCCACGCGTATATATTTGGCCAAATATATATTTTTATTTCACCATAACGCGCAATGTAGCGCTTTCCTTAGCTGCACCGTTACGCACGGAGAGAGGGACTGCTGCTCCGTCGCGCTGCAGCCCGCAGCCGGAGACAGGGCCAGAGATAGAGGGGGACAGAGAGAGAGAGAGAGAGAGAGAGAGAGAGACAGAGAGAGAGAGGGAGAACTTAGTGTTTGGAGCCAGTCTTCCCTTCAAAGTAGCCTCTTTTTGCAGCCTTACAGGTCATGAATACCAAGCAGAAGGTGCTGAGAGAGGGGCGGACACGGAGACGACAGGCTGCACTCAGCTGCAAACATCGCTGATTTAAAGAGATGAACTTGTGAAAACGGGGTCTTGCTGCTTGCTTGCTTGCTTGCTTTAGTTACGCAGATCACACTACCTCCTGTGTGGTACTCAACAACAACAAAAAACGGACAGAAAAAGCAGGTTTTAACTCGTGGATCATGCGAAACATCATTTTAATAATCCTAGTTATAGTGACACAACGTGCTTTTATTCTGTCTTTACGTAATATCTGTGTAGCAATCATTACGCTTGTCAACGTCTAAATAAGCGCACTTTGATTTCATCTTCACACTGTCCGGAATTTAATTGGGGACATTTGTGTTTTATGTGAGAGCAAACTTTCTATCCGCGCTGCTGCAATTCCCGGCGGCTCGTTTTACATATCTGCAACCGCAACGCTTCAGTTTCTGATGATTTATAACCGGAATCATCATTGATTGGGAGGCTTGGACACTCTGCCAACCCGCGAACTCGCTATGCCTCTTCTGCGCGTAACAAGTGCCGGCGGAGAGGCGCTGGCTCCGGACCGCGGCGCAGCGCTGTTGCAGCGGACAGTGCGGCGGGGGATCCCGAAGCTTCAACTCCGGGGAGATGAAATGAGCAGTTGCACATTTGCCCGAAATGTTACAGCATCGGGCGCAGTTGCTGTTTTGAGAGGCGAATTAAAAAGGCATTAGCCGATTAGATCTCTGATCACTTCTGTGTGTGTAAAAGTTGAATAAAAAGCTTTATAGCTCCTGAAAGGGAGCGGACTTCTACGAGAGTAACCAGCACACGTTATTCCATCATACTGCGGTACGGTGATGTCCGTGTGTGTTTACTGTAGCACAAGACAACAAATCTCATCATAGGATAAATAAATCAGGGGACAATTTATAAAATATATTTAAAAAAAACAGTTTGCAGCTTGGCGCTCAGACGGAGCCAGGACGCACCGGTCGGTCCGCCCGCTTCCAAACACACAGCGTTCAGAGCGGAATGTATCCTTCATAAAAACGGAACAACATCCAAGTCACGTTTAAAGCCTAAACAGCATGCAGTCCGCGTGTACAGGACGCTTTCTGGAGAAAAACCTCCCGAAAGCGTCCATAACTTCACTCCAAACCTCCAGTGCGCGCATCAGACCTGCGGGGCAGACCCCACATATGATGATATGAGCCCAAAGCAGCTGTCAACATAAGTCAAACTATCGCCATTATCAGCAAAACCAGCTATTATGTCCAGGCATTAATCACTTGTCTCCATTTAAACAAGTGATGCATGGTATTTTCCTATCAAGTCATTTTCTGCGCAGAAATTCTATTCCACAAACGGAAATGTGTTGAAAGAAAACTGACATTAGGGGTTGTTTTCACAATATACAAACAAAAACAACAGAGAAACAGATGCATGGTGCTCCAAAAAAAAAAAAAGCTGAAACGCACAAATCAACGTGCATATGCACTTTATGTTGCGCCACCTCAGCGCCGTGGCATTTATTACTGAGTCAGACTCAAAATAAATCCTCAAAAGCGCACTAAAACACAGAAAATATCAGCGTGAATGTTTTTTTGGTTTGGTTTTAAATCCACAAATTAAACAAAGAAATCGCGTTACCTGGAAAGAATTGTCCAGCAGTAAATCCCAACAGTACAAAGTAGAGGAAAGCTGCAGGCAAACCGAGAGAATAACTCCGTTTATCCATTATTTCCCCTCCTTCTTTTTCTTCTAGTTTTGCTCAGTCGTGCGGGTTATTTTACATCCCGGATGGTCCTTAAACTGCTTTTCCTTAGTTCGGGATAACAACAGTGACAACAGTCATACAATCCTCGCATTGGTGGAGAAGAAGAGCCAGAGAGACACAAGTAGAAGCGAAGACAGAAGTTGGAGGCGAATAAACAGGAGCTCTCTCCTCCCGGGTCCGGCACAGCGAGTCTGCGTGTGCGCTTCGGGGCGCGTGTGTTTGCCACAGAGTGTGCGTACGGTTATAGGGGTACGGTGTGTTAGTGTGTGTGCGCGCGCTCAGACGGTCTCTGACAGACTGACGTTGAGTTGGAGAGGAATGGAGAGCCGTGCGCACCACGCCGGGTGCCAGACACCCGCGTAAAGACGGGCGCGTTAACGCGTGGAGAACCTCCGGTCGAGAGTTTCAAAATAAGATCGAGTGGCAGCAGAAGGGGGGTCATTTGATTTCCACAGCAGGAAAATAGCCGTGAAGCATCATCGATAGGGGTACGATTTGGACAATTCCAGGAAAACGAATGAATATTATTTCTTTCAAATTGGACAAGTTAAGGATGTTTATTCACGGCGTTAAAAAGGAAAGATTTACACTTTTTTGTTCTTCTTTCAAACATTGAACCTTAAACATGAAGTAGCCTAATACTAGAGGATTCTTTCATTAGTGGGAAAGCGAAAGGTGAAACTTATAACAACTTTAAATATGGGGAAGTTGGTCATTGCAGCATGGAGTTGTAGGACACAGGGAATAAAAAGAAAACAATAGCAACTGTTCCATTTTAACAGAATCTATCTTGCAGCTTCACGTCTATTTGATGCGCCCTAATGTCTCCATGCATACTTGCCTGTTGTTCTTTTCTAAATCACCATAAATACGCTTTTATTTGAGGGGCCAGGCGCCCAAATTCCCACAGTCTTCACTGGGTTTCGCAAGCCTGACTATGCTGAAGGTCTTTACAGTGGCTTCCCCCGGGTCCTACTGCCTGAATCCTCCGCAAGGATAGGATTCGCACACAGTCTGTGTGTGTGTGTGTGTGTGTGTGTGTGTGTGTGTCTCTTCCCCTCTCTCTGTCGTCATTAGATCCCTCTCAGTCCACTCATTTTACTGTTTTTTTACGGATTTCTATTTCAAGGTCTCTCTCTCTCTCTCTCTCTCTCCTCCACTCAGACATACAGGTGTGTGTCTTAGTGACTGGGTTATCCCTGTCATGCTATCTGGACAACAGAAAAAGGATCCAACTTTGCGGTGCTGCACACTGTGCTGAAAAAGCAGGTTAGAGGTTAAACTGCAGACAGAGGCACACGATGCACATGCACACTAGGGCTGGGCGATATGGAGTAAATCAGATATCACGATATTCTTGACAGAATAGCCTACCTCGATATCGATATTGTGGCGATATTCTAGGGTTGAAAATTGGTGCTTTAACAAAGTATCTTCACACTTCGATTTTAGATAAATAATCATCAGTAATGTGGACATAATGACTAAGTGGGAAAAGGCAAATAATAGAACAGCTACAACAGTCTGGTAAGTTCAGAAAATTACATCAGTTTACTGTAATGCAGCCTTTAAAACCAGGAAAAGACAACACTTATTTCATATCACGATATTACGATCAGGGTTTTAAATTAGCACCGTTTCCCGCGCCAAATGCTGGTGAAATATGCAAGTGGCTGGTAGATTTGCTTCACTCACCAGCCAAAAACCCAATGGTAATCTATTGAATGGCTGGTAATTTTTTAACATTCATTAGCCATTTGGCTGGTAAGCGAAAATGTTAATTTTGAAGCCTGATTACGATATCAAAAATCTAAGACGATATCTAGTCTCATATCACGATATCGATATAATATCGATATATTTCCCAGCCCTAATGCACACGTGTTTGGTATTGAAGGGATTCACCTCCTAAGGAAATACCTGCTGGAGGGAGAAGCACTTTCAGGCAATTAAAGGCTGAGGCAATTTGCAACTGAAATTTCCCAACTCAAAGCTTAGTGACTAAAGCTGCTTACACATATAGCCGACGGCCGACCGTCGACAGAAAAGCCAGTCAAAATGATCAGTCTCCCCATGTTGGTCCAAAAAGTGACGAGACGTAATACATCTCTATAACAGCAGGCGGCGCTAATCTGTATTGTTGCCCAAGAAATGAAAACCGGCAGCTGATTGGACGAACGCGTCACATGGGTTTGTTTTCTCCAGAAATTCAAAGCCAGACTGTCATGGCGGCTCGATCAGAATACGATCTCATATTGTACTAAAATAGTTCGCTGAAACATGTTTCTGAAAACATTTTAAGCGAGAAATAGGCCATGCAGTTGCTGAAAAGGTCAGTTTAAAAGATTTTCGTCAGATTTTGAGAGACTCTAGTTACCTCATTCCGCTCCCCTTTTCCGGGTGAGTCCTGACTGCCCTGCCGCTGACTGAACATGTCAGGTCGGCCAAAATGAACGCCGACAGCCCCCCAGACGGACGACGGCACGGGACACACCGAACAGATTCGAGTCACTGACCTCGCCAGACTGTCCCACGGCCGATAATCTCCTTGGTGTGTCAGCACCTTAAGACTTAATGCAAAGAACCAATATAGTCACAGAAAAGAACGAGAAATAAAGGCCAGAACACTGAGGAAAAGTGCTAGAGACTCTTCAGATTGGGTTATTGATGATGGTCCGAACATTAAAACAGTCATTGCTAACCCTTGTGCCGTCTTCCCGTCGACCATGCAACTTTTTGTTTTTCTGGGTCAACATTTTTTTTTCTTTTTTGACACTTTTGTTGCTTTTCCACCAATGTTTTTTTGTCACTTTTTTCAACGTTCTTTTATAAAAAAAAAATTATTATTATTATTAAAATATTCAAATGCTATGAAATTGAATAAAACTTGTGAAGAGCATTGTAGGGAGCCATCCGCATTATTTCTTTTGAAAATTTGGTTGAAATAAACCCACATTTCTGATATAGAAACTTTTTGAAAATGGGTCAAATTTGACCCGAGGACAACAGGAGGGTTAAACTAAATTGTAATGAAGGCGTTGGAAAAAAAGATTGGAAACAACAGTGACCATTCCGGTTCTTTTCTGCCCGTGATTATGAATCCTAGTTACTTCATGTTATATAGACCATATTTCACAGTAGACATTTATAAATTCATGACGGTGATGACGTGGACGAGCAACGCATTGTCACGAACGGGTCCATATGATATCGTACGAAACCTTACGCACAACAGTTCATATGATGTCCTACGAAATGATGTCACTTGACAACTGTTCACATGACAGTTTAGTTTAGCGGTCTTTACAGTTAAACCTAGCTGAGAGAGCACCATGAGGTGATGGTCCTATCTGTGGCCGATGCAGTTAAAGGGATGGTTCGGAGTAATTTACCCTAGGGTCCTTTGCACCACGACCTCGAGCCAAACACCCCCCCAGAAGCTTTTTTCACCTGGGTCGAACATTGGGCACCTTTAAATTATACTACCAGGCACAAATGCATTTCCTGGGCCAAAGTCTTGTGTTTTCCCCGGGACATGAACTCCGGGACCAGAGGAGGACTACATGTCAAAATACTAATTAATGGTAGAAAGTCAATATTACTTTTGATGTGTCATTTTTAACAATCAATCTTATTTTTTGAATTTGTTCATGATGATGTTTTTTCTCCAAGTTACCGTTTGTCTCTTTCTCAACTTCTTTTTTTTTTTTTTTTTCTTTGTTTACTGCACCAGCTAATGTAATCCCAGAAGTCCTCTGACTGGGTAAAGATCACCAAAGAACACCAAAAACAAAACTGTCTTTTTTTCTTATATATTCAACATAGTATTTATAACCAAACCTACTGAATGATGCACCTAAACTGCTGCTGACATGACCATGTGAAATCTTCCTGAGCCTGCTGCCCTTCACAGGTCCCTACTGACGGTCTGCTATTTGTACCCATCCCTTTCCAGATGAGCGTGACACGGTGTGTTAAATCTAGCAAATTCCAAGCAGCCAGTTGGGAGGCTCATGGCATTTTTTTGTCCCCAGATGGTCATAATTAATTTTATTTAATTTCTTTTTGAAAGCAGCCTGTTGCTCTGCAGTGTGTTGGTAAAGTGGTGATCAATACCGGCTGCATTTCAAAACAGATGGACACTTAAATTGAGACTGGAGAGTAATAGTGCAGGTGCTGGCACACGCACACATAGACATTCAAATTGGCTTGAGCACCAGCCCTTTTTCTTTCTCGAGAGAAAGTACCCTTTTTCTGTTTGTTGTTTTATTAAAGTTTATATATATATATATATATATATATATATATATATATATATATATATATATATATATTAGGGCTGTGAATCGATTAAAAAATGTAATCGAATTAATTACATACTCTGTGATTAATTAATCGAAATTAATCGCATACATAATTAACGGTGCCTGAACCGATACTTTTTAAGAAAGTAAAAAAAGAAAAGAAAAAAGAAGGGTACTAAACAACAGTCGGTGACATTAAAGAAGGGCTTGTTTATTGCTAAGGCCACATGGTCAAAATGAAATGATTAGATAATAATCTATAACAATAACTTATTTCACTAGTAAATTGCTGTTGAACGACAAAAACAACCACCAGATGGGAAAAGGACATTTACAATAACTTCAAATGCACCACGAGGCTGTAGTTTACCAGTTTCATTGAATGCACCGTCTGTGTTGTTTTTCCGACGGCAGCTGCAGATTGTTAGCCTAGAAATCTAGATGCACCCTAGTGGCAGCTGGCTTCTCAGGCTAGCAGATTGTTACATACCGGTGTTGAATCCTTTACAGTAAAACACAGTCAAACTTTACACCGTTTAGCGTTAGCTGTCAGCATTTTAACAGTGTTTAATCCAGCTACTAGCTAGCGGTAGGCTAACGTTAGCTGCTGTCGAGTATAGTGTTAACTAGCGTCACGTGCAGCGGCGTTTGTGTTGCCTGTATCGTCCGTTTCAGAGCATCAGAGAGAAGAGCAGATATATCAGTGGCACCAGATTTCGGTAGCCAGGGTTGGAATGGATTAATCTGCGTTTTTTTTTTTTAACGCCTTATTTTTTCTCAGATTAATTAATCGAAATTAACGCGTTATTTTCACAGCCCTAATATATATATATATATATATATATATATATATATATATATATATATATATATATATATATATATATATATATATATATATACACAGCTTCCATGTGAAATAAATGGAAATATCAGGTCGAGAGACTAATCTTTGACGAGTTCCCTCCCTCCCCCCTCCCTCCCTAAGCAATTTATTTGAATCATGCCTGCAGCCAAAAAAAAAGGATACAGAAAAGGAAGAAGAAGAAGAAGAAGCGCAAGGAAACAGCCAAGAGTAGCAAATGGCTAAATGCAAGGTTAAATGTAAAACCCAACCTTATTATTTTGATTTATTGATACGTTTACAGGTCACGATTTTGACGTCTACTTCGTGTACACGTCCCGAATTTTGAACGTGTACAGGTCACGAACCAAATTATTGTAAATATTTTCAAGGTATTTTCAAAATCTCAAATCAATAAAAAAAAACAACAACATGAATGTAATATATTCTTAGCAAATCCAAATCATCTTATTTGTGGAAAAGAAAATGTAATAATAGGCTTACTGGTACATACTGTAGGTAAGATAGCCATCTACATAAACAGTTAATCCCGAAGATTCACTATGTCACATATATGTCAAACATGATTTATAAAATAATGCCAACAAATATTTTAATAGCTTAGTATTCTATGCATTAAATAGGCATGTATAAAAGGCCACCCTACACTTTATAGGCCCAGTTTAATATGCAACCTAATTTTAGACATAATATGCAGCAGGGTTAGTCCCTTCTCCATCTCTCTTTCAGTTAAAGGGTCCTTGGCTTAAAAAAAATGTCAAAGACTCCTGTGTTATGAGAAGAAGTGCCTATTTTTTTCCACTTGAGCCCCTGCCCCCAAAAATGTCTGGTCACGTCTCATTACAGTTTGACTGTGTTCTCAGTCACGCTCACATGTTTAGCCTCAATCAAAAGAGACATATCATATTTGGCCAGCTCATTTCTACAGCATCGATGAGGGTGGACTGAATAATAAAAAACTCTGGTGAGACTCGTTGCCCGATGACCTACCCTAACCTTAGTCTCGCTTTGCCAGACCTTCCTCTACAGCGCTGCAGAGGAGGGTCTGGCTAGTCCACACATTCTGGGATGGGAGAAAAAAAGTGCTTATTGGCATTTCTTTAAACCAATCACAATTGTCTTGGGCGGCACTAAGCACCGGAAGGAGTCACGGTGCCTCTGCAGAATAGTCTCGGGAAATTATGATACATACTTTCCCTCTTGTTATTTATTAAACTGTTTGCATAGAATAATATTATATTCTTCCTCTGTCTGTTAAATTAAACTATTTGCATAGTAAGAAACCATAACACTACTTGAACTCACAAGATAACATGGGAGCCACTGTTTTGTCCTTGTCTAAGCATGGTGTGTTCCTGAGGGTCTACATGCCCTCCCAGACCAGATAAGGGAGACGCCATCGACTCGGACAAGATAACAATTGACGACATCAACTCTGTATCATGATTTATTGCATTTCGCTTGGTATTATAAAGGTTGGCTGTGGAGAACTTTTCGTTGGGTCATTGTCTGTACTATTCTGTAGTGCGGAGACTGCCTCCTTGTTGGGTTCTCAAGTAAAATTAATATATTCAATATATCTTCAGTGGTCTCTGTCTATTATTTGATAATGAAATTATTCTAACAGAACTTGTTTTGGTGGAACATGTGTACGTTCAAAAGTTGTTTTAGTCATGCAACAGAAAACTCAGATTGGACAGACAGTCTAGCTAGCTGTCTGGATTTACCCTGCAGAGATCTGAGGAGCAGTTAACCATAGTCCTCAGAAATCCACCGCAGTTTAGAATTCCAACACGAAGAAAGCCCAAGGCAACGGATATCCGGCCTAATTGAATGAAATCCGGCAGAATTTCGGTTGGCAACGGAGCAATACCTCAAGTGGAACATCGTGGATATAGACCATCCTACCCTCAATGGTGGAGGAAGTATTCAAATAAACATAATCTGTTACAACTAAAAGTCCTGCATTGGAAATGTTACTTAAGTAAAAGTATGTATCATCAGGAAAATTTACTTAAAGTATTAAAAGTAAAAATACTCAATGCATAAGAATCCTCACATTTTGCTGAAAACGATCAAAACAGTTGTGTGTTTGTCTAATTATATTAAATTTATTTTATTTCATTTAAACACAGTTACAAAACTGGGTTTAAAATTAAATTAAAGCCTTTAAAATGTCCAGCATGCTATCTTGATAATTATCCATAAAAATATATAAAGTCTCTCTGCTGCATTTTGCTCATGCCTCTTCTCCCTCACTCCAACTCCCTCTTCCTAGAATCAGTTCAACCCAATTAAATTTAAGGAGCTTTATTGGCACAAGGATGCTCCCACCTTGCCAGAGTCGGCATATGATGAAAAACTCAGACGAAAGGTTTTAATGGTGAAAGTGGTCCAAAACATCGCCGAGTCTCCAAGCCAACCATTTCATATACAACAACAACTGAGAGACAGGAAATGGTGGCATACTGGAGTTTTAACTCTGTTAGCTTATATGTACATATCGCTAAACGTAGATTGCCGTGCAATAATTGAAACTTTTATAAATGTTTAAATGCTCAGTTTTTATAGAGAATATGTTGATTCAACTTTGGAGGCTGTAGTTTGTTTGCAGGGTTTTCCCTGCATAGGAAAGTTTTGGCACCCCTTAAAGAGGTTTTAGCCAGAGCCGAAGGAAAATTACGAGCGCCAAAGCCTCTGATATTCAGCAGCCAGCCTCCCTCTCATCCACAGCGGCTATATTTTACACAAGGCAGCTAAGCTATAGCATATTAATTAAACAAACTGGGACTTTGAGGTCAAGAGTAGTCAAATCCAGGTCCCGGATGCCCCCTTGAAAGCCCCCTTACTGCATTATGTTTCCATTATATTTTTACATTTTGAATTGTTACCTGTCAACAGAATTTTGTGTTTTCCTTGATATAAATAAAAGACTATCACAATGCATGAAATTAAGTCTTTGACGCTTAAAATGTCCTGGGGGAGGACCCCCGGACCCCCCACTTCATGTTTGTCCCACCAAAGCCCCATTCTGAGCTGGGAAAAACCATGGTTTGAGAGCTGAAAAGATGAATTGATTATCGATTAGTTGTCAACTATTAAATTAATCGCCAACTATTTTGATAATGGATCGATTTGAGTCATTTTGTATGAAAAAGTTGAGGTTGTGAATATTTTCTAGTTTCTTCACTCCTCTGTGACAGTAAACATTTTGAGTTGTGGAGATTTTAGGACGTCATGTTGTTCTTTAGCAAACACTAATTGACGTTTTTGATCATTTTCTGACATTTTATTGGACAAACAACTTATCGATTAATGGAGAAAATAAAATGAAAATAATCGTTAGTATTGTTTGTTTACCTTGCACGGCAGCTGGATTCTCACGTTATCATCAAGATGAACATGAAGAATTCACACAAAAACCCATCTTGTCAGGCTCCAAGTAATGCGTTGGTGTCTGAACAGCAGCAAACTGAACCAAGCAGCGGCCAGTGAGGAGCTACTGGCACCTACGGGTGTGGTTTAGGTGATTAGATGGTTCATCCAATCACCTGCCAGGTATTCTTTGAAAGTGCCTGCCCTTTTCCAAACGGTTTCCAATGACGGCTTCTCAGATGTCTCTGTGCTAACAAACCATCTGGCATGTCATGTTAGTAGTTTGTGGTGCTGTTGAATTGTATTGTGGGTTTTTTTCTTCATATTTTGCCACCTTATTTCTATAGCGTTGATGAGGGTGGACTGAATAATAAAAAAAACTCTGGTGAGACTTGTTGCCCAATGACCTATCCTAACCTTAGTCTCGCTTTGCCAGACCTTCCTCCACAGCGCTGCGGAGAAGGGTCTGGCTAGTCCACATGCATTCCGGGATGGGAGAAAAACATGCTTATTGGCATTTCCTTAAACCAATCACAATCGTCTTGGGCGTCACTAAGTGCCGGAAGGAGTCACTGTGCCTCTGCAAAATAGCCTCGGGAAAGTTGTTTTAGTCGTGCAACAGAAACCTCTGATTGGACAGATAGTCTAGCTAGCTGTCTGGATTTACCCTGCAGAGATCTGAGGAGCAGTCAACCAAAGTCCTCATAAATCCACCGGAGTTTAGAACCCCAACACAAAGAAAGCCCAAGGCAACAGATATCCGGCCTAAATGAGTGAAATCCGGCAGAATTTCGGTTGGCAACGGAGCAATCCCGGAAGTGGAACTTCATGGATATACAGTAGACTATCCTAACCTCAATGGTGGAGGAAGAATTCAAATCCTTTACTTAGGTAAAAGTACTAATACCACACTGTAAACATACAACTATGTTACAACTAAAAGTCCTGCATTGAAAATGTTACTTACAAGCATCCGTATCCTCCTCACCCAACCCGTTCTCATTCCGAACTTGTAAAATAAGTATGTTTGGGTTAGTGTCCTTCAGCGTCTGATGCGACGAAAAAGGCACCCTTCGGCGTATTTGTGTAACGTACTGGGGAGAGCCGCAGTTAGATGAGATTTAGCGAGTGGTATGTAAGGGGAAATTGCTGTGTAAGAAAGGTGGTTGGGGTGGCGGATGGGTAAAACACCGGACTTTCACTCAAGAGACTTGGGTTCGCGCCCTGCGTGTGGCGTTTTGTGTCCCCGTCTCCGGTGTGTGTTTCCCGGCTTTTGAGGCGTCCTTTCCCCGTTGTTTTTCTCCTAAACCCAACCTCCGCAATTCCGTTATTGTCGCGCTTCACCTGTCCCGACCAAGCGCGTCAAAAGGGAAGAAAAAGGGACGGCAATAGTGGCGACCAAGCACGTTTACATGAAACGCTAAAGGAGACTTTTAACGTCAAATAAGAACGAGAAAGGCTCCTGACCGAACATCCTTATTTTACGAGTTGGGTCATCATCACTTATTTATTTGAAATCAATTATGCAGAGTTGAATCATTCCCCATAGTCTTTTCTAGTCTATTCCATGTACGACTGTGAAATTGTATTCTTCTACATTTTGGTCTCGTCTCCACATCTGAATGAAAACAGGACAGTTGTCAATCTCAAGGTCTGAATGTGCCTAAGAGCACTTTATGATAAATGCTCTCTTTATGTGAAGTAACTTACACCTCAGCTTCTGCTTTAGTGAACACACACACACACACACACATCAGTCAGGACTAACATCAAGTTTTCAAGCCAGGCCACCTAACGTGTGCATTGATATGTGTTTGGGTATATATCTTTATGCTTGACTGTGTGTGTGTGTGGTTTTATATATATATATATTCATTCATGTAGAAGAAGCCACATGATACTGAGGCGCAGCGAATTTAGCGAGATGGAAATCAGAGGAGGCCAAGGTATCTAAACCACAGCATGACACATGTAATGATGTTATTAAGTATGGATGTAAACTGGGAAATACACAGCGTGAAGATGGAGTGACTGTGCGTGTACAGGAGGCGAATTTCTGTGTACTTGCAGGAGGGTTAAGTCCTGTCCAGTTACTGAACCTGGATATTAACAGATTCTGCTTTCTGGATGTTGTATTGATGCCTCACAGTGATCAGCCCCATTCAATCAGAGGACAGTCCAATACTTCTGTTTAGCACCAAGGATCCAGTCTTCTCATTTTTATAAATCCATGGACCATATGAAGTATTACAACAAAGTATAGACACTACAAATGTCTTCAATCTTGTTTTGTATAACAAGATCAACTGTGCAACGTGTTTCGCCGCAGGCTACATCAGGTTCGCCTTGATCTTCTTCTTATACAATGAACACGAAGCATTAAAGAATATTAATACGAGCCTCCTGGTGTGCCAGGATTCACTTTTGATTTTGCTGTCATATGATTCCTGCTTTCATCAGCCCATAGGAAAGTATTCTTGTGAATGCTGTGCATGAAACTATTCTGCAGCCAGTATTGATCCCCGCAGAGCAACAGGCTGTTGGTTTTAGACTTCATAGTAAACTGCCATGGCAGCAAGCCATGGTACTCTGACAAAAAATGGCACATTGCTGCCCTTAGGTTGGGAGTGAGTTGCTGCTCTAAGTGCAGCTGAAGTATCTTGCGGTCTTGTTAACAACTGAGGGTAAGCTAGAGCTCAAGATGGACAGGGGGAGTGGTGTGACGTCGGCAGTGATGTGAGCGCTGTAGGGATCGTCACTTTTAGACGCGCTTGGTCGGGACCTTTGGTGTCACTTTTTGACGCTCTGGGTCGGGACGTACGTTTAACTGACATGCAGCACAAGAACGGGACAGTTAGGTTTAGGAAAAGATCATGGGTGGGGTTACAAAATGTACGTTTCAGTGACACACAGGACAAGAACGGGACACGAACCCGGTCTCCTGGGTGAAAGTCCTGTGTTGTTTGACCCATCCACCACCCCAACTAACCTCCTTACGCGATCCAAATATCGATCCCAACGTTGGTATTGATATTGATCAATCAAGCAGGACAGGGACGGAGCAGAAGAATGGCAGAGAGGAAGACGAGTGCCGTGTGGCTAGATTTTCACACCGAAAATGCAACAACGGCAAGCTGTATAATTTGTAAAAAAGGCTGTAAGATACAGTGGTAAGCATATGAAAATCCTGTCTTGGGTTTTAACGAATTCATATCCAAAGGTACAATCAAAAAAACACTTAAAAGGTCATGAATATTCATTCAGATTTAGCAATTTGATGATGCATCCACCTTTATTATTAAAACGTACCGGTATCGGCGATACTGGCCCTGTATTTACTTGGTATCGGATCGATACCAAATATTGCAGTATAGCACACCTCAATACACCACTTCACATACAGACACTAAAGGGGGATTTTTGTGTCCGTATCTGATGTTGAGAGACACTGACCAAGAGTCAGGATTTGATGAGTTGGGAGTGAGAACACGATGGTGGTAGAATAATAATCTGACAAATGCTATAACAACATAGTAATTCTACACATAGTGGCCATAAGTAATAAAAAAAAAAAAAAAGTAATAGTTTGGTGTAAAACCACTATTGATATGGCTCTTTCCTTCTCTCTGTAAAAGTCCTGGAACAGGTGTGACTGCTCAGCATACCCTCAGGCCACAGATTCAGCCTGAACTACTGTACACTGAACAGCAGCTAACAATACTGAGGAGATTCAATTATTTGGGGTCCAAGCCCGAGGGGGCATGGGAACCGCGTAATGCAAGGCATCGCGGTTCACAGCTCCAATGGAGCGTGCAACCCTATTGTTTTTCTAAGGATTGTTATTATTCCGCTTCTTCTTCTCCGCCTAAAACTCTGACTGCAGCCTAAACCTTACATGGTGGGGGGTTGCCATTTTCCGGACTGGTCCAAAACCCCGCAAGGACCTCAGGCGCAAAAATTGACCCATTTCCACCACTAGGTGGCGCTATAGCAGAAAAAACGCTTTTGGCCCTATAACTCCCACACCGTTCACCCGACAGTCAAAATCAATACATCTACGTGTTCCCTGGATCCAACTGAATCACGTGACATAGGCCACGCCCATTTCCGCCTAGACTTTTATGCGTGAAAAATCGTGATTTATCAAAAACCTACTTTTTCGAACTCCTCCTAGACCGTGCGACCGATCTGCACGAAACTTGGAAGCTAGCATCCCCCGACTGACCTGACAAAAAGTTATAAAAGGAATTTTTGTACGATCAAAATTGCGCATATAACGCACAAACAAATTTGTGTAGCTAACTATGAAAACACATACTTTGCCATATCTCAGCCAAATTAAATGCTATCAACGCCAAACTTTAGATTATTCTTTGCCATGACCCTCTGGAGGTACCACATGCGTTTTACGAAAATTGGTCACTAGGGGGCGCTACAACTACAAAAAGTTTATATCTCATGAACGGCTCATCCGATGTATACGAAATTTGATGCGTACCATCTGGGGGCAATCCTGAGGCCATCCCTAGAATGGAGTACCGAGGGGTCAAAGTGGGCGTGGCCTATGGGACCCAATGTGACCCAACTCTAGATTCACCACTTACACTAATGTGAACAACTTTAAATTTATAGGGTAGATGGACAATGGGCCATGGACCACACCTACCAAAAATTACACATGTGGACCACTAGGTGGCGCTGTAATGGTTTTTTGGCTTTAACTCCCACATTACACATCGAACATTAGAAATCTTTACATCCACGTGTTCCGTGAATCAAGCTGAATTACCTAATACAGGCCACGCCCATTTCCGCGGAAACGTTTTTTCGCAACATCGCGCAATGTGCAAAACCAACTTTTTCGAACTCGTCCTAGGCCGTGCGACCGATCTGCACGAAACCTGGTAGGTAGCATCTCCAGATGGACCTGACAAAAAGTTATTGAAGGAATTTTGCTACGTTAAAGTCTGCGCATTTGACGACAAAACAAATTGTCCTAGCTAGCTACCACACACATATCATATCATATCTCGGCCAAATTAAATGTTATCAGCAAATAACTTGGGTTCCTTGTTCAACATCTGACGTCGATACTCTGTACCAAATTTGGCGAAGATCGGCCTTTAGGGGGCGCTATAAGCAACGTTTATTTGTTTCCCGCCAATTTTCTCAATGCATTTCAATGGGAAATTTGCAATTGCAATATCTCTGCCACAGTAAAAGCAATCAACACAAAATTTGTGGTGCTCGTTCGGCATGGCGTTCTGAGGCGCTCTACCAAAGATCGGCCATTAGTGGGCGCTATAATCAACATAAAAGTGTTTTGCCCTGTCAATCAGTGTTAATGGAATATTTGCAATGGGAATGTATCAAAGACCTTGCAGCTCACACTTCTCAATATTTACTGATGTTTACCTCCTACCATTACGTTTTGGTTTTCGCTGCGCGTTCCTGGAGGCCTGTACTACGAAGCAGGATTTGGCGTTAACGAGCTAACTTAAGGCTCAACCCAGGATTGTCTGTACTACGAAGGTGGATCAGTTGTTATCGGGTTCAATCACCGTGGTAACTCATTCTGAACACCTAACCTGGTCGGGAGCAGGTTAAGTTGGAGATCAGAGATCAACCGGTGTTAAAGCACCGCCTACTGACCAATCAATAGGTCGATTGATAACGGCGTCACCGTTCTTAAAGAAGATCAGGCGGAGCTCGGTACAGAGAGAGAGAGAGAGAGAGAGAGAGAGAGAGAGAGAGAGAGAGAGAGAGGTGCGCTCATAAAAGTTAAACATTGAGAGACCAACAACCCCGTTAACATGGGTATTTTTATGAAATATAGCCTATATATTTTAATGGGAGGGAATTACATATCGGCTTCTTGGGCCATGTGTCGCCAGTGCGCACATCGGTTTGAATTATGTTTTTATATATTTTTTATTTGCTCTCACGATCGCTTCCCACTGCCAGGGTTGCAACTGAAATAATAGGCTAAAGCAACGACAGTTTATGGAAAGCACAAGTGTAATTATGGTCAGATCTTGGTCCTGACTGATGGGGAAGTGATATTAATAAGCGTTGTGATTTACACATCTACAGCGTCGGCTATTCATTAATTTTTTTTTCAGCTTTCCTTCCTGTTTTAGGAAGCAGCGACTGTATTGCGTTTTCTCTGTAAAACCGTGTCTGTGTTCTTCATATTTATGGAGAGAATCCAGCGGCACGGATTGGGAAACCCTGAGTTGACTGAACTAGTTGATAACCAGCGTCGTAGTACAGGTTATGATGGACCGCGGTTGTTAGGTTAGGTGAAGCCGGATTACAGAAAGAGATCCAGGACAAGTTGATCTTGCTTCGTAGTACAGGCCTCTGGTGTTATATACAATAAACAAACTTCTTAACCCACCGGACAAAGTTTCTACAACCTTCTCAGTGGACAAAATGTAACTCTTTTCTCCCACTTTTTCAATCCAAAATCAACACCATTCATATGCGCTGATACTGTGGAAATAAACATTGCAGTTGGTGCTAAGTGGAGAGTCTGTCATAGTGTGATTGGGTATGTTGGTGGCATTGATTCTTAATTTCCCACGAGGGTGATCGCGGTTACGTGTCAGTTAAACTTCTCATCTCCAATCCTATCTGTATTTGTGAGAAGTGGCGCTGTCCTGAGTTGAAAGCCTACCTTACGGCTTTATTATCGAGTTAATAGGCGCGTGTGTTCGTGTCGGCCGCTGTCCATTTCCTAAGGTTTTGAAATGCAAACAACTTTTGACTACTTTATTTTTTTTAAACGACGTGCGCCTGTGAGCACCCTCGGAGGAAAACATCAATCGGCGCCTATGACACCATTTACAACAACCTGACCACCTCCCCTGCTCTTTCAACCACCACACCTGCCGGTACCTCCACCCTCTAAGTCACTCTCTCATTTCTCTCTGCTGTCCCCTGTGGTCAGGGGGGTTGAGAAGTTTGTTTATAGTTGAGAATTGTTAAAAGTAGTCTGTATATGCATGGAGATGAACTGTTAACCACTACATTTGCAACGGCAGAGTACCGCAGACCTCGTGCATCAAACCTCTCGACATTCACAGGTTGCCCCCACTACGTAATGCTTCCGGTCCCGTATTGGCGCAGCTTCGCGGGTCATCGGGGGCAACTGGCGCGGCTTCCCGGGGCATGGCGGACGACTGGCATCGGAGGCGAATGGCATAAGAGGCGAATGGCATCGGAGGCGAATGGCATCGGAGGCTTGGGCCCCGTCATAACTGCTTGCAGTTCTAGTTATTTTTTTTTTTTCTTCTTATTGAGCACCTATAACTTCCCAGTGAGGATGGCATAAATCAAGCGTTCCAAAGTAGAAATTACATTTTTACATGGTAAAATGGTAAGCAACAAAAGTAGCAAGAGCAGGCGGTCGCGCGCACGCGCACGCACACACGCACACACACACACACACGAACACACACACACACACACACACACAATGCATTTATATAAAATCATTTCATCCATTGCAGTACTTGGTGAACTCACTGAGGTTCTGAATGAGTGCATGTTCTTGTTTGCTTCTCTCCAGCCTCACCTGCATTTTCTCTTGTGCTTTGACACGACTAAGCCTTGACTGTCTGAAGTGAGTCGCTCTACCACTGAATAAAGCTGTACAGACAACGGAGCGCATGGCTTCAAACTAAATATGACAGTGATTCAACCCTTACAACACAGCAGTGATTATAGTTGAACTAAATTAAAATCAGCATTGTGCTTAAAGTAATTAAATGCATTTACTTGAACTGTTTTGGTGCACTGACTAGAAGTAAACTGAGGAACATAAAGGAAATAAATTACTTTTGAAATGGTTGCTTCTCGTTCTTCTTACAGAAACCACGTCTGCACCTCGCATCCAGTACCAACATTTAGTGCCAACGCAAGTTTTAAGTAACTGAAATGAACTTTTTTTTCCCCTGTGAAGAAACCAGATGCGACTGTTGGTTTTGGGACAGTATTAGATGGTTAGTTTAGTTTAGATTAGTTTTTGAAATAATTTGTAAAGCTGAACTTGATTGGCCGTGTGCAAATTGAATTAGGTCCGAAGCATTGCTGATTGTCGGCTACTCATACAAATGTAAAAGTTGTTGTATGCATGTTTGGTTGTTGGGAATACAGAGTAATTCTGCTTTGTGCAGAATTCACACATGTCTCTAGTTTCTGGAAAACCGGTATGTGAATGTAGCCTGGAAATCCAGACCCAAATCCCAAAGATTAAGGGTCTGGCAATGAGTAATGAAAATGGCCCAACTCGATGGGTGGCACCAAGCATGCATTTGAAAATCTCACTGCACGTAATTGGATAACACTACGACCAATCAGAGCAATACACGTATCCAGAGCATACCCATATGCTTAGCTACCAGCGGAGCTAACTGGTAGATTAAACTCTTGCCGTATCCGGTCAGCAAAACAGCAAAAACGTCCTTCTTGCAAAGGATCGATTCGAGCGCTGTTTTCTGTTCCTCTTTTAGATAAAAAGCCAAGTCTAACTCGTTCATTGTAGCGGCCGAAGCAGTTTCAAACAACTGGTGTTCATCAGTAGCCATCTTGCAATGTTTACTAATGACTTCGACGTCGCAGCGCTGTCGTCATCTGTTTAGCGCGCCTCTGGCCCGCCTATATCAGATACTCCGATGTGATTGGTGCAGCTCGGCTACAAGGGCATAGTTAATGAGCATCATTACTGAATGCTAGAGTGACTCGCTGAGCAAATTCAAATTGTGCTCTCGCGAGAACTCTGGATTTCCAGGGTAGTCTGAATGATGGACTGCATACAAAAACCTAACTATTCTTTGCTCTTTCCCTTGGAGACAGTGCTTTCCACTTATACATTTTCTCAGGGTGTGACTGGCAGGAGGACTGCCTCATTTTGTATCATATTTTGTCAGAATCTAGTAGTCGATTCTGTTCTATTTTTTTCTTTTACAAAGTAGATGGAACAGTTTTTCTCCTGAGGGCTGCTTTGCTACAGTTCAGCTTCCTCCAGACCAGTGTCACTGGCTGCTGGCAAAACTGTTCTTACGAAGAAGCTTCTCTGACACTGTGTCTGCTGTAAGGGTGGGGGGTGGAGGGGTTGGGGGGGGGGATTTGTTCCAAGATTGACACCGTTTGCTGTCCATTATTTAAGAGTTGGGAAAACAGCAGGGGAAGGAATTATTTTACAGCCAAACCTGCTTTTACATGTTCTGTTTGTGTAGCTAATGGCACAACTATTAGCTCTGCCACCATTATATTGTGGTCATGTAAATATGAATAATACATTCATGAGAAATATTTATAAAATGTCTGCAGTAACTATATTGTTTAGCTGTTACGAAATGTTTGTCTTTTAGCTCTTCATTTCAAAGGGGGGGGGGTTCCGAAAAAGTGACTGCCCTCAAATCCCAAATGACTCTACTTCTTGCAGAGACCTGTGGACCTATGAGGGGCAACAGAGAGACTCTGAATGGTTTAAGAAGTTTCTACAGACGTTTCAATACATTGCCTCCCCAATGACTGGGACTGTGGGTCAACTCAGGTAAGAGGTCCAATTAAAAAAAAAAATAGTCTCTTACCTTAAAGCTCACATATTTGACAGCCTTAAGCAGTTCATTAAAAAAAAGTCGCTGGGGTTTTTAAAGGTCCCATGGCATAAAAATTTCACTTTATGAGTTTTTTTTTAACATTAATGTGAGTTCCCCCAGCCTGCCTATGGTCCCCCAGTGGCTAGAAATGGTGATAGGTGTAAACCGAGCCCTGGGTATCCTGCTCTGCCTTTGAGAAAATGAAAGCTCAGATGGGCTGATCTGGAATCTTCCCTTTTTGACGTCATAAGGGGAAAGGTTACCTCCCCTTTCTCTGCTTTGCCCGCCCAGAGAATTTGGCCCACCCATGAGAAAGAGAGAGACATCATGGCTTTGCAAACGAGCAGAGTGGCAGTTGGTCAAGGCCACACCCCCACTCTCCACCTTGCCCCACCTCTCTCCTCCTCAATATTATTTAAAGCTACAGACACAGAAATGGCACATACTAAGGAAAGTGGGACTGGCTCGTAGTGGCTGTAATTCTAAAGAGACTTCAGATACAGTATTAGGGGACCACTAAGGCCTATATAAAAGAGACTTAGATACAGTATTAGGGGACCACTAAGGCCTATATAAAAGAGACTTCAGATACAGTATTAGGGGACCACTAAGGCCTATATAAAAGCATCCACAAAGCAGCATGTCATAGGACCTTTAAAAAACTCTTCAAACTATACGACATAGGTCATTTATTCCTCTAATACAACCCACAGGAGCGATTTCCGTTCACATATCTAGGCAAGGCATGGCCATTTGTACAGCAACAAGGCAATTCAAAGTGCTTTACATAAAACATTAAAGAGCAGTTAAAAACGATTAAAAATATAAAAGCAGATAAAATACGAGATTTTAGTGCGCTAGTATGGGGCAATGTATTAGCCGTCGCTCTATACACGTACTACTCCCGCAATCCTTACCGTACCGTTCTTCATTAGCTTACATAGATTGTCATACAGTTCTAATTTTCAGCAATGTAACTTCAGTATAAGAAATGAACAATTATTTAAAAGGTACCCTGCCACACGTATTTCATTACTTTGTGGTAATGTCTGAAGTTCTACCATGGACTCTGTCACATTTTTTGTGGAAGAAATGCCTTGGTGACCTTGTTTCAAGCTATTCTAGCGTGGTATAGAAAGCCTGCAGGAAGACTCAGCTCGATTTCTGCCAGTGCTCATTAATATTCAACGAGCTAAGCTGTTTGAATCTGATTGGCTAACAGCTAGCCAATGAGAGCCTGGCTGTCAGAATCCTTTACCCAGCCCAACTGGGCGAGCTAATGAATAGTAATGAGCTCAGGCAATATGATGTCAGACTGACCAACTTTTGTAATTGGCCTAATTTCTCTGCTTATTGCTTTTCAGTGGCTAGAGGGAGCAGTTAATTTTCACATTCACAACATAACACAAACACATATGGACCTAACCGATTTTAAAAAATGCAAGTAAAAAATTTGTTGTATGGCAGGACACCTTTAAAGAAAGGCAGCATCAAACAGAAACATATTCAGCCTTGATTTAAAAGAACTGAGAATTAGGCGCCCAGACAGCTCAGCTGGTAGAGTGGGCGCCCATATATAGAAGTTTTCTCCTGGACGTAGCGGGCCCAGGTTCAACTCCGACCTGCGGCACTTTGCTGCATGTCATTCCCCCCCTCTCTCTCCCCTTTCGTGTCTTCAGCTGTCCTGTCAAATAAAAAAATGAAAGAAGAACTGAGAGTGGCAGCAGACATGCAGTTTTCTGGGAGTTTAAACCAGAGAAGGTAACGGAAGGAAGGTTAACGTTGTGAAACGGTAACGGCAGAAAAACTACTTGGTCAAGTTTGGAAAAAACATCGTGGTTTGGGTTAAAATCAGACGTCACTTCACTTCCGGTCATGCATGCGATGCTGAATGTGACGTAGCTCCATTTGTTCTGTTCATTTGAAACAAAACTCTTTGTGTAGTTTGCTCCCTATATGTCATACAATGTCTCAACAGTGGCAGCTATATTTTCAAATCTCTTTTGCCTTTTGACCCTTTGAGGTTGCTGTAGCTGGTCACTGTGGAGTGTCATACTACCACTGGCTTTGTTAATAAATAGAGATAATATTGCGGCCATGATGCCGATTTCCGTTAGCATGTTAATGGTAAATCCTATTATGTTTTATCATCCAGCTAACGGACAAGGTGCTCGTCCAAACTTTAGTGTGCAAAAAAAAAGTTATTCTAGAGAAAGATTTCTTATTTTCCCTTGGGTTCCACTTGACCCCAAGTCAATTTATGTCAACACTCCTTTCCCAATTAACCATTCACACCTTTCACCATTCATTCTGGGCAATTACATTTTACAAAGAAATGCAAAAAACAATCAGGGGAAAATAAGATTGAAATAGTAGATTAAAATAAAAATAGTTCTAATTGAAGAAGTCTAACATCCAATTCTGTCCGTGTGAGCTTGGAGCTGAGAGGTAATTCATAATCAAAGCCAGCACTTCACCTGCAAAAACACCCAGTCTCCCTGGAGGCACACATGACATTCAAGTATAATACTTGGTAAATTGCTTGAAAAATCTAATTTTCCATGTCTCCCTATTCAAGTACGAGAGCTTGTGGCCGAGTTTTTATATTTAAAGAAAAGTTATGTTCAAGCAATATTAAGCATGGAGAAAGATAGAAAGAACTTTAAATCTGTTAAAATGAGTTCCATGCATTCTCACTAGATTCCTCCAGTACAGCCTCTGTGTTTTATGCCTTAAAGTGACTATATGTAACTTTTTTATTGTTTCTGAAGCTCTGTCATTTTTCCATACAATGGTCTTAAATGACCTGTAACAGCAAAGGAGACTTACACTGGGAACCCACTGCCCGCGAAAGTGTTGCGTAGCGTAAATAGGTGACTGATCGAGCGCCTGGCCTTTCACACTGGACGCATATCTCTACACGCCGGTCACAAAGCGTTCCTTCTCTCCTTCTCTCTCTCTCTCTCTCCCAGATAGAAAGAGACAAGATGAGTGGGGAAAACTGTGGTAATTGTAGCCTGTGTGTGGCTGTGCGTGTGCGCGTTAGTGTAACTCTCTCTGTCTGTCCGTCCATCCGTCTGTCTCTCTCTCTCTCCCCGTGTACCTGATCGCGTGTGGCTGTGAGAAGTCAAGACAGCCAAAATCATCGTAAATCTAGCGGTTTTATTTTGAAATGTGTTTATTTTTGGTAAAACATCCGGCTGCACTGGGGTCTTCCTGTATGTGGTTACCTTCCTGGTTTGACACATACGCTGGCGTATCGCGTAGAAATGAAGGAGACGCCGGGCGCCCAGATAGCTCAGTTGGTAGAGCAGGCGCCCATATATAGAGGTGTACTCCTCAACGTGGCGGGCCCGTGGTTTCGACTCCGACCTGCGGCCCTTTGCTGCATGTCATTCCCCCCCTCTCTTTCCCCTTTCATGTCTTCATCTGTCCTCTCAAAAATAAATGCCCAAAAAATCATCTTTAAAAAAATGAAGGAGACGCTGAAGCTATCGCTGCTACGCGCCCGGTGTGGCCGGACAGATTGGATAACATGGGCGCTGAAATAAAAACAGGTGCGCTACGCTGCTTACGCCTGCGGTGTGTTCCCGGTGTAACAGTGAAAATAACGCCATTTTTATATAGTTTTCAGTAAGGCCTCTGCCTGGGATTCGATTTTTCCCCTCGCAGTCACAGAATGTTTTGCGGCAGGTAGACGGCGCTACAGTAACACATTCTGACGGGTCACAGATTTCTTTGGTACACCGGAAAAGCCTGTATTAGCGTACCCAGCCAGGTAAAAGGAAGCAGGAAAGTTCTTTATACAGGCTTAATTGTATTTTTAAAGGTGCAGTAGGTAAGACATATTTGCTGAAACTGACCCTATGTTCCAGTAGAACTTTAATGAAGTTGACAATTATTCATCGCATTGGCCTGCTTATACTGTGAACTTTTTAAACCCCTTGGCTCTTATATTGTTTTCATATTCAATTGTACATTTTCCTACATTCTCGTCTTTTTTTTAGACTTTCGCACTGTTTAATGTATCCCGCCCGCTGTTCATGCGTCAGCCCACGATAGATTGAAGAATCGTCGTCCAAACGTTTCAGAGCTCACTTAACATTTGCTCATCTATGAATATGACATTCAAACATAATTAGCGGTTCAAAATGCCTGACACAGTCATAGTGTATAAAGTGTCCTCAAATTGGACAGAACTGGCAAAGAAACTTAACAGCCATGTAGAATTCCTGCAGAGCGAGAGAAAGAAATAAAAAAAAAAGAGACGAAGATGAAAAGGTGACGTCTGCTAGCGTGAAGTCATTACAGCAGGGAGTCCCGTTTTCAGCTTTCAGCCAGGGAAATCTCCATCTACCAGTCAGATAGCACTTCCACTATCAAAGAAGATAGTCTTAAATTCCTATGCAGGTGGTCTGTGTGTGTGTGTGTGTGTGTGTGTGTGTGTGTGTGTGTGTGTGTGTGTGCGTGTGTGTGTGTCTGTGTGTGTGTACCTGCAAATGCAACAGTGTGTGTTTCACAGAAATTGGAGACGGGCTTTTTATGCAATTGACAGTGATTTGCAGCTGTGCTTGCTACAGGAGAGACGACATCTGTCCACACACACACAACACACACACACAACTCACTCACTCACTCACTTACTCTCTCTCTCTCTGCAGGAGTGATCGATGGTTATGCTTCTCCATTTGGGAAATCAGAAGAATGGAAGTCGCATGCTGCCTCTCACTCACTCAGATCTCTTCTCTTTCCATCTCTCTCTGCGCCGAGAACCTGAGCCATTTGTGTTTCGCTCACTATTTGCATTGAAATCACATCACGGCAGCATGCAGAGTAATGAAGCAGCACAGCCTGAGAGGAAGGAGGAGGAAAGACAGGCAGACAGGCAGACAGACAGACGGAAAGGAAAACAGACAGGTAGACACATGACTGGGGTTGCTGACACAAAGAAGGAAAGGCGAAGAGATGCACAGGTAAAGGTTGGAAGAAAGGAGGAATAGGGAAGAAAATACAGTAAGAAAAGAGTTGTAAAGACAGGTAGAAGTAAGGAAAGACACAGAATGAAGAAAAGATTTAAAGCAAAGAAAGAAAGTAAAAAGTGAGAACGAATGAAAAGGTTATGCAGTGGCAGTGTCGAGAAGGAATGAACAGAGGACGTCAACAAAAGAAAGAGAAAAGAAAAGAGAGAAGACGGGAGAGAAAAAGACGCAAAGGGAGGTCCAAGAGAAAGACAGCAGGAGCGAAAGGGGTAGAAGACGCAGAGGCAAAAAGAGATGGAAGAAGGAACAAAGGAATGAAAAGGAAAGTAGAAAGTATAGAAAGAGGAACGTTGTAAAAGAAGAAGGAAACGAAGAGCGAAAAGAGACGGAAAGGCAGATGGAGATATGGGAAGAGAAGAAGGTAAGGAGTAGGTGAGGAAAAATGGAGAGGGAAAAAATTTAAAAAAACAAAGGGGGAGAAAGAGACAAACGGAAGAAACAACGAGAGCGGTATAGAAGAAAGAAAATAATGAAAAGAAAGAAAGGGGGGGGGGAGACGGCGACAGGCGGGCAGGGTACCAGCTGAACAGCGTGATGGAGAGAGAATTGGATTTTATAAGCTGAAGCTTGACAGACAGAATCGGATTTGTTGAATGAGGGAGAGACTGCGAAACCACCTGTGTAGTATTAAATGAATGCAGCAGCATAACTGGTAATATGGGAGCAGGATGTGGAAAGGACATTATCACAGCAGCAGCAGGATATTATCAGTGACGCGGAGGTAAATCACAGGGTGGGTCGACTGAATGACCTCCAGTTGGCTCCCATTGGAACACAAAACACCATCAATTTACACAGAATTCGTCGGATCGTAAGAGCATTCCCTTTTTCCTTTGGAAAACAAGCACCTCAACATAGCATCAACCATCCACCTGCCACTATATCCCTGAATATGAACTTCTCTGAATCGTAACAGTCGGTGAGTAGACTTTGACATAAATAGAGGGCTGGGGTCACGCTCACACTCACACCCAACTTGCATTCCTGTAATTTTAAAAGCTGTAAAAAGATATTTAGAGAAAACAACTCATGGACAACTTTTCCATATCTCGATAGGATTGGGGCACGGAGAACCGATTCGTACTTGGAATCGTTTCAAAAATTACGATTCCAGTAGAATCGTTTCTTTATTGGGATCGTTTGGAGGATTTGGTTTCAAATCCGATCATCGCTTCCCAATTCAACATGCGCAAGTTTTGGTTTCCGTAGCGGCCAGGCGCTTGTTGTGTTGCAGCCCTGGTTGCGGAACGGCTGCGGACCGGCTCCGTGCTCTGCCGTCTGTCAATACCCACCAGGTCCAGATTTGTTGCGGAACGGCTGCGGCCGTGACTGACAGCTGAAGTGACGAGGACCCACGAGATCTCGCTAATTCATGTAGAATAGAACCAAAAAAACAACAACAGTTAGTTTCCATCCAGAGGAGTAGAGGGGAAACAACTCTGCGCTGTGTTTCCAAGGTGTAGTTCAGGGAAATATGATCCGCCGTGAGCACGGTGTATTTTATTTTGAAAATTAACCAGATGTTTTATTTTGTTTCTGTGCTCGACTTCCTGTCCCGCACAATCTAAATTGTGCTGAATTGCTGCGGAGCTCTCCGGCGTCCGGCAAAAAATAGAAGCTCTGCGTATCTGCTGGAGCGGGGACGCAGTCGGAACGCAGCAATTCCACAGTCAGTGGAAATACACACGTTGACCTTAATGGAAACCTATTGACTCCGCCGCCGTTCAGGAGCCGTTCAGGAGCCGTTCCGCAACTAGTGGAAATTGGGGCTAAGTGGTGCTCTAGTGTGGCTTTATTTTACATTGAAAAAGGCCAGTAACGTGGCCGGTTGAGCTCAGTTGGTAGAGCAGGCGCACATATATAGACGTTTACTCCTCGACGCAGCAGGCGCAGGTTCAACTCCGACCTGCGGCCCTTTGCTGCACGTCATTCCCCCTCTCTTTCCCCTTTCATGTCTACATCTGTCCTGTGAAAATAAAGGCCTAAAAAGTCCCCCCCCCCCCAAAAAAAAACTGCAAACTTTCCTCTTATTTGTGAAAATAGGCACGTGACCCGTTTCAACTCCACCCCTCAAAGAATCGAAATCGAGAATCGATAAGAACCAGAATCAAAAGGAAGAATCGGAATTGGAATCACAATTGTTAAAATCCAAACGATGCCCAACCCTATATCTCGAGCCCAGCAAGTCCTCCAAACCATACGGTTTCAGATGTTTGTTGCCGACCCTCTAATACAGTGGTTCCCAACCTGGGGTCCGGGCACCCCTCAGGGGGGCGGCAAAGATCACAGGGGGTGCGCAAGTCTTTATCTGGTTTGAGGTTGAGGTAAAAAAAAATATTTGCACATCTTAAACAAATTATGATAATACACTAGAATATATAATGTATACAAAAGTCTGCATAAAAACTATATATTTTGCTTTGAGGAGGGTCTGGCTAATCCACAGAGCATTCCGGGATGGGAGAAAAACGTGCTCTGATTTATTGGCATTTCTTTAAAGCAATCCCAATGGTCTTGGACGGCGCTAAGTGCCGGACTCAATGACGGTGCCTCTGCAAAATAGCCTTGGAAGAGGAACTTGTTTTGGTGGTACGTGTACGTTTACATTCAAAAGTTGTTTTAGTCGTGCGAGAGAAAACTCAGATTGGACAGATAGTCTAGCTAGCTGTCTGGATTTACCCTGCAGAGATCTGAGGAGCAGTTAACCATAGTCCTCAGAAATCCACCGCAGTTTAAAAAATTAGGGGCATCCGGCGGAATTCCTGGCGGCACATGCACAATCCCGGAAATGAAACATCGTTGATATAGACTACGCTGAAACTGACGCAGGTATGGAGGCACAGAGGCATGGAGGCCACCAAGCTCACCGTCTGATGGCTGCACCCTGGCCAGCAGGACGCCCAGCAGAGAAGATCACAGTCGCTGTTTAATTCCTCCACGCGTTCCTCTGTGCCCCCCTTTAATGTAGAAATGGAGATGGACACCAAGAGGGTCTTTGCTTGTACACGTAGTCTGGATTGTAGCCATAGGTCGTAGCTGATAGAGGTCTACACATTTACCTCTGGGTTTACTTTGGTGTTTACGTTTGAAAACTTTGACCAACCAGGCGAGCAGAGTCGGCACGAGACTGATGTTGATTTCCCGATCCTGATGAAGGACTTAAAGCCATATGCCATCACTGTCCAACATCAACCACATAAAGCACAACTAATATTTGTAAAAATATACAAATCTGTATGAATTATGCGGAGGTGCCTGGGAGGCGCCTGGAGAGTTTCCGTGCCTTCTAGTAATTGTGTTGTCATTAGATTGTTAACATTTCAGTGTGTTCAGACCACCTGGCAAGCAATTTCATGGCCTGTTGGCTAAGGCACACTTAATGTGGCTTTTCCACAATTTAAAAAGATTATAATAATAAAACATCTAGTTTGGTTTTCCCTCACAACTGTCATGTATTACATTAAAGATGCACACAAATGCTACTATACTTATGAGGACTTCTATTTCTAACCTTCAAGCACCAAAACCTGGTTCCATAATTGTAAGCACTTATCTATATAAAATGTAATAATCATGACCCGATAAGCAACAATTAAAAAGGTAAAGTGTCCTAAGATGGAAGGTAATTCCCCACAAAGTTATTACATAACACACACACACAGACACACACACACACAGCATTCAGCATTCTGTAAAGCATAAAGGTCTACATCAGTACTCTGTCTGCAGCTGACTTTGCTATGTCCTGTGTATGTATGTGTGTGTGTGTGTGTGTGTGTGTGTGTGTGTGTGTGTGTGTGTGTGTGTGTGTGTGTCTGTGTGTGTGTGTCTACTGTGCTACTTTCAGGATATAATAACAGTTTCAGCTAATATGACAAAAAAAATTATATTTTATAAAAGTTACCTATACTGAACCTTTAATATAGGAGGTAGCAAAGGAAGAGGTAGCATAGAGGCAAATCAATCCTTTATGTGACGTTAATGTGTGTTGTCCCTAACAACAGGGCAAATTCCAGTTTGGACTCTACTGTCAAATCAAAGAGCAACGTAATATCATGACTTCGTGTAAACTTCACTTTCCTAAAGCCAAGTGGTGTGTTATCTGTACGCATTTTGAGCTATCCGCGTGTATGTCTACGGCTACGGTTGGTTTTAACGTTACACGCGGGGGAAAAGAAAAACAGGTTGGGATTAGGAAAAGAAGAACTGGGTTGGGTTTCGAAAAGAAAAACTGGGTTGGATTTAGGAAAAGAAGAACAGGGTTGGGTTTAGGAAAAAAACACACGCAGAAAACGAAGTAAACATCACACGTGGGACGCGATCCCCACTCTCCTGGGTGAAAGTCCTGTGTTTTTCCCATCCACCACTCCGACCAAACTCCCTATGCAGATTTTCGCCCTTTCATACTACTCGCTACGCCGTAAATTTACACGGAAACGCAAGGTAATGTAAGTCAATGGAGACCAAACGGCGATGATAAACACGCTGAAAAGCGAGTGTGCGTCTCCATAACACGCCAATACGCCACTTCATGAGATCAGTCTGCAAAGAGATTTCTTTAGTGGACTATAATACGAGATCACTGTGTGTATCATGTGAAAGGAAGCATTGTTAACTGTGAGGTTTTCTGTAAAACTGTGAGTGTTCCTGGATGTCTGTGTCTTTGTGTCTGTGTCTGTATGTGTGTGTGTGTGTGCGTCTTCCTCCAAGGGCATTAGTAGGTTGTGCTGCAGACAGAGATATGTAGTCGGAGGTGAGTGCACCGACATTTCAGCAGCAACAAGCCGTTTCCCGACGCACGGATACAGCGTTTGTCGCTGTGATTTATAGTGAACCGGCTGTGGCCGCACAGCCTGCATCGCTCATGTGGGCCACTGGAACGTTAAAGGACACACACACACACACAAAGGCAGGCACTCAAACACCAATCCAAGGGTTACGAGGTATGCTTGCACAAAACAGAAACACATTAGGGAATGTTACCTGGTGACATCTTCACACAAATGCTTAGAGGTACAGGCAAACAAGAATGTGCACACCACACAGTCACATATACACACGCAGCCTTAATGGGCCCAGGCATCACACTGCAGCTTGTTTTTCTGAGCTGTGTGTGTGTGTGTGTGTGTGTGTGTGTGTGTGTGTGTGTGTGTGTGTGTGTGTGTGTGTGTGTGTGTGTGTGTGTGTGTGTGTGTGTGTGTGTGTTTAAGGGATACTTATCTCCAAGAAGTTGTCTCTTACATCTGATGTCTTGGGAGATACACGAAAAAAAAACAACACATTAACATGAGATAAGAGCAAGTTCACTCAGCGAGCGTATGTGTTTGTGTGTCTGCATGCGTGTGCTCAAGGGCACATCTGAATCTTTCAGACCCTCTTTGATATATAGATCTGAAATACTCGCTTGTTGGGTATATTTTAATTCCCCAGGCTGACGCACACACACACACACACACACACACACACACACACACACAATATCAATCTCATGTATAGTCTGATGTATGATACTAATGTATGAGCACACAGTTGCGTGTGCATTTCAACACGAAGACATGCATCCACCCAAACCACCCTAAAAAGAGACACAAACATGGGTCTGCTTGATCTGGATTTTGAGACGAATAGAACAGAACATCTTCAAATAGTGATAGTCTTTTCAAATGTCTCTTTTATTGAATTTCTGTAATTTCACATCTCTCCGAGAGAAAACGGACACACATAAACATGAATGATCTTGAATATGAACCTTTGACTTCACTAAAAAAAAATACCAACAGACTTTACTTTATCATACTACATTATCATACACGTATTTACTCCATACATAAGCGAGCAATAAGCAGCAACATAATTGAATAATTGTCTACCAGTAAGTTGAAGAATAAAACACAAAAACAAGAGAAAAAAAGTATTTCAGTTAGCGGTTAATACTTTGCTCCATGACAGTTCCTGATGGATTATGGAGCTAAAGTTCAGCAAAAGTTCAGGATCAATATAGGAAGCACTGGTTTGCTTATTTTGCTGCATTTGTAGGCTGCAGAGCAAAAACAGACGCCCATTCTGCTCCCTAATTTTATTTATATATATATATATATATATATATATATATATATATAAGTGCATGTTAGCCCTCGATGTCTTGATGTCACAGATGACATTTAGCTATTTAGAGAGCAGAGCTTGGCTCCACAAACAAGTGGAAAAGCTGCTTTCATGCTGATGGCTAAGAGGCTCTACACCCACTGCTCTCCATCATCTCCGCTCTATCTCTGGCTCTCTCACTTTCTCTCCATCTGTACCCTTCGCTCTGACATTTCTCTGTGTTTGTGATGAGCTCTCTCAGTGTTGGGCCATTCTCTTTAAAACAGTCTCTTCACTCCACGCTCATTCAAACTCAGTTCAGCAACTTTCAATGTATGTGCCTGACTGTCTGTGAGAGACGATACAAGGCAAATAACCCACAAAACAACACACGCCTGGATGATTCATTATTTGCTAACATTAGTAGAGAAAGAAATATGCAAAAGTACAAGCAGTTTTGCCAGCATCAAATATTTAAAGTCTGCATTCAAAAATCCCACTTAGAAAGGAAATGTACTTAAGTTTTTAAAAAATTAAGCATTCACTCTTTTGGCCAGTTTCTCTCTCTCTCTGTGCTGTGGACCACTGGTGATTTTAGACCCTTTTTAGGGGGGCTCAATTTCATCTCAGCCCCCCTAAAAATTAGAAATCAATTTTAGTGCTTCAAGTTACAGTTTGCAAACTTTTCTGTTAGTGACAGAGGACAAACAATTACAGGTTCAAAGGGCTTAAAACAGGTTTAATATCCTGTGTGTCTGTCGCCGATGCTATGCACCTGTAACCCAGTAGAAGTAGTATGTTCCCTGTGTACAGCAGTAGTAGTAGTAGTAGTAGTATGTTCCCTGTGTACAGCAGTAGTAGTAGTATGTTCCCTGTGTATAGCAGTAGTAGTAGTATGTTCCCTGTGTACAGCAGTAGTAGTAGTATGTTCCCTATTTTTTACGTGTAAATGTCACATTATTTTCTCGGGGAAAGGACGCCGGGAGGCGGCCGAAAAAGTCGCTCCATAAGCCGGGAGGCGCCCGCGAGGCGGCCGAAAAGGACGCTCCATAAGCCGGGAGGCGCCCGCGAGACGGCCCGCAAGGCGGCCCGCTGGGGACGCCCCACAATACAACACAATCTCACACCCAACTCGTAAAATAAGGACGTTCGGTCAGGAGCCTTTCTCGTTCTTATTTGACGTTAAAAGTCTCCTTTAGCGTCTCATGTAAACGTGCTTGGTCGCCACTATTGCCGTCCCTTTTTCGGAGAAAAACGGGGAAAGGACGCCTCAAAAGCCGGGAAACACACGCCGGATACGGGGAAACAAAACGCCATAGACCGGGGAAACAAAAGAAAAACAACGGGGAAAGGACGCCTCAAAAGCCGGGAAACAAAACACCACACGCGGGGCGCGAACCCGAGTCTCCTGAGTGAAAGTCCAGTGTTTTATCCATCCACCACCCCAACCACCGTCCTTACATACCACTCGCTAAGTCTCATCCAACTGCGGCTCTCCCCAGTACGTTACACAAATACGCCGAAGGGTGCCTTTTTCGTCGCATCAGACGCTTAAGGACACTGACCAAACGTACTTATTTTACGAGTTCGGAATGAGAACGGGTTGCACAATAACGGGATGGCGGAGGTTGGGTTTAGGAAAAAACTTACGGGGAAAGGGCGCCTTAAACGCCGGGGAAAGGGATCCTTAAACGCCGGGGAAAGGGCGCCTTAAACGCTGGCAGACGCGCCACAGTAACACGCGGGACAAAACGCCACACGCAGGGACGCCATCCCCGGGAAACAAAGCGCCGCAAACGGGACGCGATCCCCGCTCGCCCGGGTGAAAGTCCTGTGTTGTTTGACCCATCCACCACCCCGACCAACCTCCCTACGCGGATTTTCGGCTTTTTATATTACTCCCTACAATTTCGTGCTGTGGCCACAAAATATGCTTCCCATTGAAATACATTACTTCACATTTTCGTGTTGTCCACCACGTAAAAAACGACAAAAACGTCTCCGTGAACACGTATCAATAGATTCAAATTACGTCACATTTACACGAACTTCCATGAGACCGGGCTGCAAGGAAAGGGGTTAACAGAAACGTAGTGTTGGCCAATCGGAGGTGGTTGTGCCAGACTCCCGCCTTTGGCTGAGTCTCTATCTGATCTTTTCAGAGGGAGAGCATGAGTGCGGTTGTAAAGTTTAACTATGATAATCCCATAGATATAGAACAATAGATATGACATGTAATTCTGATTTGCCATTCCAGGATGGAAGCACTTGGCGGCCATCTTACCAGGGTTAAGTTTTAGAATTGCTTCCATTGGAATCAATGGGGAGAGAGGCTCATGTTGTCTTTATTATCCTTATATTTTTCTACCAATACATCAATAGTGGTTTTAATTCAAAGTAATGACTGTAAGACAACTGTGCCTTTCTAGAAAGAAACAAAAAATAGAGATTTGGGTGGAATTTTGATTGATATAGCTCCAAGAGAACAAGTAATGTGTTCAATTATGAAGATAATCTCATAATTTTGCATTTATATTGCAGGTAATAATTTTATTTTTTCAATTTTGCATGAACTTAATATGTAAAAACTGTCTTTGGTATTCTGAATGGCTAATATACATTAAACAATATTTTTTAATGTCAATCTCAACTATAAGACCACATTTCCCATCAACCCCGCTACTTCCTGTTTAGCGTTTGTTTTCTTACTGTCACCGGCCGGCATGGAGTTTGTTTTGACGATGAGCGGAGTAGTTGAAGAGCCTCGCTAGCTTCAATGAGTTTTTGTTGATAAAGACTATAATGACTTTACCAGAACTGCTGATGGACTTGTCGCAATTTTCATTGCGCTAACGTTATGGAAATTACATTTACGATAGTAATGCGGAGACTTGCTGCTGAAGTAGGAATGCTTTCTGGAAGTTACTTTACCTCGTCAAGACATGGATTATTAAGTTTTAATTTGCTTTACTGAAAGGAAAATCGTGTAAATCAATCAACTAAAACGATGTTTGCTGTTCATAAATGATGTTAAGAGCTAGCTAGCAATCACCAATAACTGACATCTCAGCCGGTCTGTTAACAGTTGACAGTTATGCCATAAATGATGACGTCATGTCATAGCTATTGTTCTATATCTATGGATAATCCCCAGAGAAGAAGTTGGTAATTTCATGGCGCAGATTAGATCCCAAATTGAAATTTAAGCAACTAAAATTGCTGAATGTTAGAACATTGTGTCAAATTGGTCATTATTACTGAAACTTATAAAGTGTCAGGTTTAGTTCCATCATAGTGTCAAGAAAACCCAGGAGAGATGGTTAATATTCCGAGAAAAAAACTCTGAGCTAAAACGGCAGTTGTCGGGGCAAGTTTTAGAGTGCCTTTGTGCCTCTTAACAGACACAAAATGCAATTAATATGTCTGTGCAACATGAACAGGGCCCTAACGTGACAACAAGATGCGTTTTCAACTCAGACATTGTTTAAATTCACCTACCCTGTCTCGATCCTGCCGGTGGGTAGCTTGGCCTGTTAGCTGCTAGCTGTTAGCTGCTAGCTGCTGTCCGTGGTAAGTGTGTTCAGCCAGGCTTTTGTGAAAATCATCACGCAGCAGTTCCGTGTGTATTTGTAGCTCATCTATTTTGTGTATGATCAATATGGTGTTGGTGAGTAGGAGGCTTCGCAGTGTCGATCTGTGTGGTCGTTCCCTTAGCCGGGCAAGCAGCCTTCGTCCCCGCCTTCCTCGCCTCCCGCAGCCGCCAAAAATCCCCATAGCGCCCGGTGGTCTGGTGGATGTCCTCCAGAGGACAGATCATGCCTTCACGGCGAGAAATTCTAGTTTATTTCCCCCTCAAAAATAGGTAATTGAGCACTGTTGTGGTTGTGACCATATCAGTGACTATGTAACTACATGGAAACAGGATAAACGATTTCTGTGGCTTGCACAGTAATAACGTTACTGAAGGCTAGCTGTAGCTCGTGCTTGGAGCAGCTGCTTCATCTGCCTGTTGCCCCTCTCTGTCTGTCCCGTTCCTTTTAACTCTTGTGTGGCTAGTTCTTCGTCTGTATACTCGGGTTCGAATAAATAAGGACGACCATCAAACTCAAAAGGCTCTTCCGTGTGTTGTATATCTGCTATATTCTCCATAGTTACGTTACTCCAAGCTTCTTCCCTTGTGAACAACTTCGCTCTTCACATACTACGCTCCGATGTGCACACTACTGTTTACCTTTTCCTGCTACAACTGAATTCCCAGGAGACAGCGCGATGCTAAAGCTAGCCTTCAGTAACGCTATTACCGTGCAAGCCACAGACATCATTTATCCCGTTTCCATGTAGTTGCATAGTCACTGATATGGTCATAAGTAAAAAGTACAGGCATATCTATTGCGATCAAGAGTAACGTAAAAATTGGCCGGAATTCTCCTTTAAGTGAGAAGATATGCTATTATATAGGCTATATTGGGTGATCCAATTCCAAATTTACCACTTTAATCTCAGAGAATATCCGAGTTCTTTTTCTGACTTTAATCTTAGAAAGCTCGAGTGTATTCTGAATGATTCTGAATGGCAGATTCTACACTTACGAGAATACTTTGATTAGTTGGTGGAAGTAATTACACATGAATGAGCACATATTTGTGAAAGAACAAAGTTTTTTTTGCTAAGAATCAACTCAAAACATCACACAACGGAGCTTTAAGGGTAATAGCATCTAGTCCGGCCAACACATCCTCATACCTAAACGGCATTTCTATTTCTATTTCTATTTAAGGTAACAGGTGCCGTTTTAAACACCTAGTTAACATTGCGAAAATGAGGATTTAACGTGACGTCACTGACGTCAAGAACTAAGGTCCGTTAAACTTGTAGGTAAAACTCTGCTAATTTCAAAATGACAGCTGATTTACAGTAGTTTTTGGTTTACCCTTTAAAACTCACTCTCAGTCTGTCCATCTTTGTTTCCATCACTCACCCCGGGGCACTGTGCTTTCTAGGCATACAATTAGTCCTACAGTAATTAAGTCAACACCACACAGATATACACACAAGCAGATGAGGTATGTGAGCAGACAGACCCACCCATGCATGTAAGCACACACCAGCAGGAAAACACATGTACATGCCAACACACACATTAAAATCATTAATAAGCAGGAAAATGGAAGACATGCACATATACTAAATGCCACAGCTGTAAACACACGAGCGTGCATTGTCGCTCTACATTTAACACACACACACACACACACACACACACACACACACACACACACACAAACACACACACACACAGTGAGCTATCCCATGTCTTTGGGGGAGTATTTAATTAAAGGGTGTCGGATTTAATGAGGCTGAAGTAATCGCTATCGGTCAACACAAACAACCCCTCCCACACAGACACACACACACACACACATATGTAGTATGTAAGCAAATATACATACACTTTCAAATGCAATATACACAAGTTGTGCATAAAACTATATTGATGGCCAGATACACAGTCACATAAAAGCAAACACTCATTTGGCATGGCTTGAAAACAGCTTACACACACAGCACGCACACAGTCTACTTCACTGAGGACATACTTTATGATATTCTCTTTAGATACACACTCACGAACATTGGCCAGACACCATGAGCGTGCGCACTCACACACACAATCACACACACACACACACCTTGGAGTCTGTTCCCTGATTGAGGACATACTTAATGACACAAATGTCCTGTCCTGACACTGACACAGTGTGTACACACACACTTGCGTTTCACATTTCCCTCAGGCTAAAAGTGGACACACACACCTCAAGGTGATGAGTCATGCAGAGGAAACAGGTAACTAAGACTGTTCACGTCACCAGTGTCCTCTCCCAACACACACTCTACACTAAATGCCTATTAATCATGTTAATTAGTTACGTTATGGGTTGTTTCCTTTATATTTTTGATGTGTTTATGTTGACACAGCAGACAGATGAAGCCCGACCCCCTCCCCCAGCCTTTGTTTCAGTAGCTGCTGGAACTCAGTGGATTTTCATTTACCTCTTTTCCACTGGCCAAAAAAACCCCACTAACAACCAGTAACATCTGGCTTTTGACTCATTGGGAATGGTAACAATCAGCATTCGTTTCCAGGTAAAATGACTCAGCAGAAGTCAACGGTATATAGCGGCTCCAGCTCCAATCAGCAGTGATGGAAACATGACACCAGGGTGGACATGCTAATTTTCGGCTCTCTTCCGAAGCGTTGTTGTGACGGGCGTCACCTCTGTTGGTAACTTCTGTCATCTCTGCCACAAACTCCGTGGCGCTCGGACATCGATCAAAACTAGTTGACACCGAGTTTGAAAGAGAAATTGAATAAGTAACACTGTCGCTAGCCTCACCGCTGCTTTCCACAGTTTACTTCCACCGTTTTCGTTTGTGACGTCGAAAAGTGACAAACCAGAAAATCAAACTGAAAAGGCATACTCGTCTATTGGCAATGCAAAAGGAGTCTATGGCCTATTTTAGTGGGTTTACACATGTTTAAAAACCCTGTAGACGCCAATTTTGGTGGAAAAAAGGGCTATTATAGAGGGTTTCCTCGATCAATCTTTCTGAAAAGCTGAGACATGTTCATGGGCCTTTCTTACAATTTATGAAACTTTCGTAAAGGCTCACAACAGAGGACAGAACTCACACTTTTAGAGGCACCATAAGAAGTGCTACAAAGAATATAAGGCAATACTGATAAACTATTTTGATTGAAAAGCCTGTTAACAAGTGTGAGTTGTAGATAATGTTTTTTAGGGGAAATTAGTCACTGTGGCATCAATGACATTTAACCAATCCTTATCTCCTGTGTATTGCATTTCACACAGTCTAATGAACTGGATGTGTAAAGTATACTGGAAGATGCTTTGAACACAATGCTTCCTGTCCTAACTGGCTCTACAGCAATGTTTTATGTTGAAAATGGTGTTCAGGTAACAGATCCAAGTCAAACTGCTGCGACTAAACATTGAAATACTCAGAAATGATCTCTCTATATAGAGGCATGCAGATAAGAACTTTCTTCACACACACACACACACACACACACACACACAGTAAGCCAGGGGACAGAGCACAACAGGAGCTGATTCAGGCTCTTTCAATTAGAGCTGCTTAATGAACCACTACTTCGCTTTAAAACTGGACCTTAATAAGAGGACTATCTCCCCTTTAACATGGGACACCATTAGACGACAAGCTCTCCTAATGGGACCACTCACGGTGTGACTGATAGACTGACTGTATGGGGGCTGATGACTACGAGACATGAATAAGAAACATGGTTGGAGATAAGGCGGCTTAGTTAGTTAGTTGTTTTAAGACTTCAAGCAATATTTTGGAGTTTTGTGTATTACCTACGGATGGAGGTCGGCACATTTAGCGGTCTACTTAGGGTAGCAGGCAGCAGTACCGACACGGAAGATAAGGAATGTACTGCTGTGGACGGAGGCAGCAACGAAACAGCTTTTAGACACCTAAAAAAAAAACTCTATATCAGTTTAAGTGTACGATATAATATATCTCCGTTCCCTTCGGGAAACAACATCAAACTTTCAAGCTACACGCTGAAAATGGCAAATGTTGAAGAAAATTGTGCAACAAGGTAAGCCTTCTTGGTTCTTTCGGGGAATGATTGTAAAGATTTACAAAGAATATTTTTACGGCATTTCCTCTCTAACTGGGAGGTTTTGGGACCGATTGGTGGGATTATTGTGGACAAAGTACACACAGTGATACACTGGTAATGAGGTTTAACCATGTATCCAGTTTAGCGCCACCCAAGACAATTGTGATTGGTTTAAAGGAATGCAAACAACCCTGAGTGCTTTATTTTTATCCTATCCCAGAATGTATGCGTGGTTTAGCCAGACTTACTCTTACTCCACAGCACTGTGGAGATAGGTCTGGCTATGCGAGACCAATCCAAACATGAAGACAATCCAAGAAATCTAATTTCTGCCACGAACTAGGAGCTGAGTTAAGATGTATATTTGAACATCCAAACAGGACATGTCCAATTACTAATTTGACACAAGAGCCACCACATGCCCTTCTTTTTCTCAAAAGTCTTTACATCAGCAGAAGATCGAGATTTTTGGACAAATACTGTATAATTTATGGGATGCTGTATCATTTTGCTACATAATTTATGAAATGTAACCCGCTGCTAATGAGTGGGTTAGCTCATTTTAATGAATGTCTCCTCTCAGTATGTAGCTCTGTTTATGCGTACAGCAAATTCTCAAATAAAAGTCTTTTCAGGTCCAGCAAAGAACTCCATTATTTTGGTCTGGTCTTTCTGGTTGAGTCGGGTGCTACGGTGGGCTTTGGCTAGGCTCTGATCTCGTCTCATTTAATTTTACGTGACATTTTCAACTGCAAGAGCTGCAAGTCATGGTTGACTCCACAATCCATGTGTCGCACACATCTAGCAACCTGGAGCTAAGTCTGTGGTGCATTCACTGGCATGTTGTGGTCTCACATCCCAAAACATGGCTGTTAAATAGCAGCTTTTTAAATGCAAGATGTCATTAAATGTTTTCATTCTTCATTTGTGCTTATTGTTTGATATCTGGGTTTGACTTTCTCTCTGAGACAGAGACGCCAAACACAGCATGAGGACTATTTGGATTTTAATCCAAGTGCAACTTACTATTTTGTTATTAGAGCTAGAAATAAGTAGCATATCCAGGCTCTAAATGGAAGCAATTTGCCAACAGTGTTGTTGCTCTCAAACAAACAAACACTTGGATTTTATTTGCTCCTGCTAAATAAGAGTGGCTTGCTAGTAAATGTTGCTGTAGTCTGCTGGCAATGCAGATTTATGACGTCCTGATGTCCTCTGTAGCCATCTGCGCGGCATCATTCTTTTTACATATGAATTAGGTTTCAATCAATCCTCAGCGGCAGCAACCTCAAATCCATGTGCTAAATGCTTGATAACCTCCTTGAGCATACACTGGTCAGGTATCTCCAAATATAACCCACATTTAAAGAATAATCAGTCCACTCAATCTTATAAATGATATTAAAATCACAAGGCGGTTCCATTTTTCTTTTTAAGCTTTTCTCCACTGTTATTACAGAGCAGAAAACATTTGATATATTTTTAATGCATCATCCTCATAAAAGCTCCCTGAACAATAAACTCAATTGGATTTCAGCAATGCTTCGGTCTGTAACACAAATACACACCCAGACAATTGCATTCACCTCCTTGCTGGCCAACACACACACACACACACACACACACACACACACACACACACACACACACACACACACACACACACACACACACACACACACACACACACACACACACACACACACACAGAAACTGAATACCATACAGAGGGTGGAAAATGATTACTCAGTGCTTGTATCCTCTCCTTTTGCTCTTCATCTGCTTTTCTTTTCTTTTTTTTTTTTAGGAAGACTCTCAGAGAAGAGACCTCAGCGATATTGCTCCCTTTTGCTTAATTGGATATTGGGGAGGAATCAGATAAAAATGCTATTTATTTCTCATCTCCACCACTTTCATATTGGCTTTCACGAAGACACACACACACACACACACACACCAACAGCACTGGACATTAACCATATGGGGTCCAAGGGTGTTTTAAGACACAAAAATCATTTTGGTATGCTCTGATATTGTTGTCAATTTGAACAAATGTAAGCAGTATTTTCAAAGTACCATGAGTTTTTTTTTTTTTCTATTCAGCACAAGTTCCGCTACAATAATGTCTAAGTAGAAAGCATTTAGTGATTGTACTTTTTTTTTTAAATGCATTTAAACTGAATTTTTACAGAAACAAGATGTAAAAAGTAGTTTAAGAAGTGTGCTGGAATTTGTGAAAAAAAAAATTACCTTAAAAATATGTGCATACAAATACTGCATGTTGTCTTCTAACACACACACACACACACACAAATGCAGGAATAAAACCATACACACTGAAGGAACACTCCGTGTGCCCGGACAGATGGCGTGCTTTTTGCCCCCTTAAATCCATTGGTGTCATGTAGACACGTGGTAGGCACGCTTAAAGGCGAGAGCGACCCCAGTGCTGGCAAGCAAGCTTCCCAAGCAACAACCGACCACATCCAACAGATATCTTTTCTTTCTTAAAATACCAGTGCAGGTCTACTGAATCTGCGAGGAGAAGCGGTTTAAATGCTGCGGGGAGAAGAAGTTGCTGTTTCTTCCTGACCCTTTACTCCTGTGCTGTCCACGTGATGTCTCCGAAAATGCGCCATGACATTGGAAGTATTGCTTCTAGCATAAGCCACACGTGTTGCACAGTGGATTCATTGTCAGGTAACACTAAATCCGTAATGCTCTCATACAGCAGACAGAGACTGCCGGACAGCTGCACTCAGCACCTCATCCGTATTGACTGAGGTTTTACTACAGCGCAAGGCTTTTTTGCCCCAAGAACTTTATTTGAAGTTTTTTTCTGCACAAGCCTTTTTGACTGAAATCTGTGAGGCTACGTATACACATAAATGCCCCGAACCGTGACAAGCGGCGACCAATTTTTTTACTTGAAACATTCCATCCCTACTGGTAAGAAGGTTATGCTGTTTTATGCTAGATGTCAATGATTGGCTATAGTTGACTGGTTATGGTCAATTAGCAACATCGGGTGCAACCTAGTCTTAGACTGCCAGACATTCCTCCACAACGCTGCGGAGGAAGGTCTGGCTAGTCCACACAGCATTCCAGGATGGGTGAAAAACGTGCTCTGGTTTATTGGCATTTCTTTCAACCAATCACAACAGTCTTGGGCGGCGCTAAGCGCTGGATGCAATGACAGTGCCTGGTGGAGCATGTGCACGTTCAAGTTGTTTTAGTCGTGCAACAGAAACCTCAGACTGGACAGATAGTCTAGCTAGCTGTCTGGATTTACCCTGCAGAGATCTGAGGAGCAGTCAACCATAGTCCTCAGAAATCCACCGGAGTTTAGAATGCCAACACAAACAAAGAGGAAGGTGACGGACATCCGGCCTAAAAACAGGGACATCCGGCGGAATTTCCAGCGGCACTGGAAAAATCGCCGAAGTGGAACGTCGTCGATATAGACTAGGTGCAATCTGCCTCCCCGCCCTTGAAAGTTGGCACAAGAGTAGGCACAGCAGCACCCATCCTTTCCAGCCAGTGAAGGACACGGCATGTGTCCTACTGCTTAGGCTCTTTGGACAAGCTCTGTTGGATCTGTATGCTGACCAGTCTGACATGGCTGGAGAGGTCAATCCGTTTAAGTAGCCATCGAATTAGTCACACACACACACACACACACGCACACACACACACACACACACACACACACACACACACACACACACCCCTGTGGAGAGCTGTGTGTAACACCTGTTGAGATAGAAAGAAACCAGCTAAAGCAAAATATGGTACCAAGAGAGAATTTAAAAGTAAAAGAAAAACAATGAGACTTAGTTTTCAAAATTGTCCAGTGGGTGCTCTGGGTTGTATTTTGACCCTGCTGACATGGCTGGAGATGCCAATCCATTAAGCAGCCCAGTGGCTTAGTGTCACCAGCAGTCGGGAGAGGAGACACCTGGGATTGCAGCAGAAGTCCTGACACTGAGGTGATAAGTGGTGATGTGAGAAGCCATGTCAAACATAATGCAGTTGCTTTTGTCAATCACTGCACCAGGTGAATTACATATTGGGCGCGCTTTCTTCTGCAAGTGTGCTGATCTGTGGCGTCCGCTCCGTGCGGTTCATTGGAGGGAAAGCCTGCTCTTGTTACTGGATACTGTATCACCGCTTTAAAGTCTTTATTTAGAGACAATGAAAACTTATCAGGATAGAAAAGACTCAAATGCTCAGAGTGCATCAGGTTCTGGGAGAGAACAGCAACATGGCAACTGACAGTAAAATCTAGAAATGTACGTCCCTCCTACCAGTGTTGTAGTACTCAAGATCGGTCTTGGTTGGTCTCGTCTCGGAATCGACCACGTTTTGTCTCGGTCTCAGAGAAAGACTACATTATATATTTTTAAGACCGGTCAAGACCACAACTGCCTTTTGATTATTTTATAAGGCATTACTCGTGATACACTTATGGCAATAAAAGAGGTGAATGAAGAAGAATCTTAATTTGTTTTCTGTGGTTTTTTTTTTTTAAATGGGAATGTGGATCTTTCAGATCAATATGAGGAGTGCCTGAGGAGTGCCTGTTGTTACCATTTTCTAACATTTGATCGTGTCATGCAGTGTGAGACTCTGGTCTGGTCTTGGTCTTGACTCGGTCTCAATCCCTCAAAGTCTGGTTCTTTCTCGGTCTTGATACACTCTGGTCTTGGTAATGACTTGGTCTCGGTTTAGGTGGTCTTTGACTAGAACACTGCCTTCTACTACTCTTTACTGAAAACTAAACAGTGCTCTGAAGAACACTGTAACCATGATTGCAAGTTGAATGCTTATTTGATCATTGCATAGCACTAAAAACAAGTACAGTGAGTGAAAGGATTTTAATCTAATGGCTTGTTAAAATCCAGTCTCCTAGCGGTGTCTGCCAGTTAAACTCAGACAGCTTCTCTCAACAGACATTAAAGGGATATTTCACCGCTGGAAAGATGAATATATCTTTAAATTGGGTCACTGATGTAGTAGAAATGTGAATGTTTTTTTTGTTGAAATTGGTGGCTTCTAGGCAGAGAAAAGCCAGAAAATATGTTTTTGGCTCATGTGGATGAAAGAAACCGATCTGTACAAATGTATCCCGGTGGTACACGTGTGCGGTAGTTTGAATGCACATAATTGTTCTAAAATTTCTTTTGGGATCTATCTATCTATCTATCTATCTATCTATCTATCTATAGTTTAGAGTTTTCTGCTGAGAAGCCAGTAAGCAAGGATTCAAGATGGCTGACGCTTGTTTTGCTTCTGCAATCTTCATAGAAAGACGACAGTCCAACCCTCTATGGGCTGGTTGAAAACATGCGGAACTAGCTCCTACTACTGGCTGTAGTCCATTGCCTCTGGGCAAAAATGCCTCCGATGACGGAAAACGACGATTTTTGCGTCATCAGAGGCTTTTTTCCAGAACCACAATACAAAGATCTCTCATATCAGGGGGACATGAGCAGGGCTCTAGAGTGCGACCAATTTGGTAACACAGCTGTATATTGTTAAGTATGAGAGGGAAACCTGTATTGGTACCAGTGTTTCCGCTGGTAACTTTCTGTTATTGCGCCCGCCACGGCGAAAAACACATTAGAAGTTATTAAATGCAACTAACTTCAGTTGGTTGAGTAATAGCGTGTAAGACGGAGCCTGCTGGATAAAAATGCAGCGCAGTGACGATACAGACATTCCATATCCTACACAAGATGGGTGTAACGCCGCTAATGAGTCAGCCGTCACTCTCTGAGTAGCATATGCTTCAGTCCATCGCACTCCCCCTGTCTTTCGGTCGTTCTTTTTTTCTTTCCTTTTTTTTTAGATAGATAGATAGATAGATAGATAGATAGATAGATAGATAGATAGATAGATAGATAGATAGATAGATAGATAGATAGATATCCTAGGCTATTTATTTTAGATAACTTTCATTTACATGTGTTGCAGCTGTATATTTTTAAACTGGTAAAGGAAACGCTGTCTTTAGTATTTTATTTATTATTATAATCACAATCTGTTTTAATAAAAGAGCTTGTGAAAAGTGGCTTTGACTTAAAACTGAACATTTAGCCCACTTTGTAAAAAAAATACAGAGCTATATATCGTGTATCGCCATTCAGCATTAACCGCGATGCGAGGAAAATTTGGGTGCACCTAAATTTTGTGCTGGTGCACCTAAATTAAAAAAGTTAGGCGCACCAGTGCAACCAAGGCAAAAGGTTAGTCTGGAGCCCTGGACATGAGGGAGGGAAGTACGGTCATTCAAAAATACTACTGTGTTTCTGCTGATACAAAGATGAATGCTAAATACCTTTGAAGTAGGGCTGCACAATTAACCAAATCACAATTAAATCGACATGATCAAATGCGATATTTTAGTTTAAAATGTGTGCTCCGCTCATCGAAAATGCCCCCGCATATCAAATTTAAACTAACAGACAGCCACCAGGGGAGTTCTAG